>NC_071116.1:1995000-2095000 GCF_024256425.1 Clarias gariepinus | reverse complement strand
GCACCAGTGTTAATCACTCTCTAGTCGTTTTTCCTCAAAAGAAGTATTTATTCTGTATATGAGCCTCAACACTAGAACAAGTCCTGAAGTATTCAAACCCTAAAAAAAGAGTTAAAAGTTGATAAATTACTTGAGAAAATGAAAAATTACCACAAATTTGTTATGTCACTCAAACTGACTACTAATCTCCCTCACTCATCGTTCATCCCGCTTAATCCAGTGTACAGGGTCGCGAGGGGCCTGGAGCCTATCCCAGGAGACTTAGGGCACAAGGCGGGTTACACGCTGGACGGGGTGCCAATCTAACACAGGGCACACACACATACACATACACACACTCACATGCTCATTGCCACACTATGGGCAATTTGGGAACACCAGTTAGCCCAATCTACATGTCTTTGGACAGTGGGAGGAAAGTGGAGTACACTGAGGAAACCCACCATGCAAGAGGAGAACATGCAAACTTCATGCACACAGATCTGAGGTGGGAATCGAACCCAGAATCTGGAGGCGCGTGATAACAACGCTAACCACTAAGCCACTGTGTCACCCCCCCCCCCCATTTAATTGCATCACTAATTACGTATACAGTGCTCTCTCTTTCTCTGTCTCTGTGTATTTAAAATGAATATTTGTGGTAAGATGCACTGAATTTACAAAATCGCCTCTTAATATCGATGCTTCTTGAGCGTAACATTACATTTTTAAAAGAATTAAACAAGGCTGTTAGCTGCATACCTCAGCTGCTTCTGTTTATTTGAGAAAGCTGCTTTTTTTGGCAGCAGAAATGGTGCCCTCCATCGGGGAGTTTTAGAACTCACAATTAAGCAACAACGTGGACAACAATAATAACAACAGCAATAATAATAATAATAATAATAATAATAATAATAATAAAATGCAATACAAATACTACCACCATTCATAATAGTGTAATTACATCACAGTATTACCATAATTGCATTTTTAAATAATAATAATAATAATAATAATAATAATAAAAACAGTTAAAATCCTGTACTCTTACTATCACTTATGATACTTAAAGGAATTCATAGTACTGCATTTTATGTATTTGATATTTTTAGACATAACACTACTACTGCTACTACGAATAGGTTACTAAACTACTAACTGATATTACTAAAAATAAAATCATCATTATCTTCATTGACAAATGTATTAAAATGCTATACTTGTATGACTACTAATAACTAAAATATATTATAACATGAACCCATTCATCTAGGGACTGTGGAGGCCAGCAGTGTTTATTATATTTATTTCCATTTTATGACCGTGGTAGAACCTCTGGTCAACATCGACACACTATGGGCAATTTGGGAACGCCAGTTAGTTTCACCTGGATTGTAGAAGGAAACTGGAACACCCGGAGAAAACCCACCAAACACTGGGAGAACAGGTAAGCTCCATGCACCTGCCACAGAGTTAACCACTACAGCACACTCCAGGGACCTCAAGGCAAGAGGTGAGATAGAGGAAGAGGATGAGAACAACGAGGATGATGATGATGATGATGATAATGATGATGAGCATCATCACAATTATTATTATTATTATTATTATTATTATTATTATTATTATATGAATTATGATTATTTATGTTTTTTTGCTGTTTAATTTTTCTTACCTAATTTATATACAACTTTTTCCCCTCTAATACTTCATAATGCTTTGTTCACTTCTATTAAATTGATCAAGCTTTCCTCTTTCTCTGTCACTGTGTGAGAGGTTACATGATCCATGTGTGTGTGTGTGTGTGTGTGTGTGTGTTGAGGGCAGTGCCTACATTCCTCTGACATACTTCACATTCTCCATATGTCTGTGGCACTCTGCCCCATCTCTGCATTACAGCAGGATTAGATGATTGACTCCCTTAACGCTCCAGGCGAGAGCGCGTGATCACACGTATTTGCTGCCGCCTGGTGGTGAAACAACGCAAATGCAATTTCTTACAAGCTCGGGAAAAAAAAGACTATTTACCTCAGAGTACTGTATCTAAACCTGAATGTACAGTATATAAGTCATTGTATAACATGGGGGTAAATAGCACATCAATAAAAATGTACAAAAATATTGTTTTATCTTCCACAGAACCTACAGTGGGTCAGGATTGTAAATTCCTTTCGAATATCATCATCAGATTAGATTAGATTAAACTTTATTGTCATTGTGCAAAGTACACGAACAGAGCCAACTTTTGAAATGCAGTTGGCATCTAACCAGAAGTGCATAAGTGGCTTGTTTACAATAAATAACAACATGTTATAACAAACGGAAGGTGTGGTAGGTAATAAAGTTCTGTTTGTGTGTAAATGCAGTATAACTGTGCTATATATTGTGCAGTGAATGTGTTATAATAAGCAGATGGTACAGTAGATAATAAAGATGAGGTATATACTGTATATTTACTTAGTATATTATTAGTAATATACAGTATAATACAGTATAACTGTGCAAACATTGTGCAGATAGACTTGTCTAGAAGATAACGTGCTAAAAAAGTAGCATGAGATACAGTACATATGTACATATATGAGTTTTAAATAATACCGTATATACAGAATGAATACAGGTTTAATATACAGTATTGCAATGATAAGCAGAAGGTATTGATGGTGCAAAGATGCATAGACAGAAAGTGACAACGCAGTGGTGTATTAGTTAACACCCCGTGAGCAGCTGTTCAGTGCAGTAACAGACACAGCAGTCAGGAACAGGTGCTCTAAGGGAGAAACGTGATTTTTTTTTCCGCTGAAAGAAAAGTGATAAGTCCATGATTGTGGTGAGAGGAATCTTTGATAATCCCTCTCGCCCTTGGCAGACAGTGTTCCTTGTGAATGCCCCCCACGGTGGGTAGCTGCTGATGACTGGCCTAATTTTAATAATTTCCTCTTTTGCCACCATGATTAACAATGATCGCTGTGTGTTCGAACCCATTTCTCTCACAACCAGCATTAATCTGTTTTTTTTTCTTCTCAATTTGATCTACAGTAGCGTCTCTATTGGACCGGACTACACAGACCAGCCTTCACTACCTATGTGGGTTACGTTTGGTATGTCCTGACCACTGCAGCCTGGGAACATCCAACAAGTGCTGCGGTTTTGGAGTTGCGCTGACCCAGTCGTCTAGACATCAGAATTTCACCCTTGTCAAAGTCACTCAAATCCTTACACTTGCCCATTTTTTCTGCTTCCAACACATGGAAAAACAGGGTGACTTGCTGCCTTATATATCTTGGATAATACAATATAATATATATTATATTGTGGCGTGGGCGGGGCGGCGGCTGACGACCAGCATGCCTTGCGGGGATGTCGGTGTGTTCACCATGATGGGGAAAGGTGTTTGGGTTAGTGACTTCGGCCCTGTTGTGTGTGTGTTAAGGTGTGTAACGTGTGAAATGTGCTCTAGTTCAGGCTGACGCTGAATTAGAGGTAGGCTCCTGAGTGAAGGTGCTGCTCATGCCATACCGGCTGTGTGCTAAATAAAGTACTCCCAGCCATTGCATTGGGTAGCAAATAAGCTCACTCGTCTCTCCAGCATTCTTCTCGGCGTAAAAACGCTACAATATGTTGTTGCAGGTCTTTTGGCTGCACCCATCGGGGGGTCGCCACAGTGGACCATCTGATCCACACAACAACTTGGCACAGGTTTTTACGCCGTATGCCCTTCCTGATGCAACCCTTCCATTTTATCCGGACTTGGGACCGGCACTGCATCCAGTGGTTAGAGTGTGAGCACTTCCTGGGGATCAAATCCAGGACTTGGTAGGGGAGAAGCTGATCACTGAGCCACCAATGCTTTACAATATATATATTATATAATAAAATAGATAATTCTGTATATGTATATGTACTACCACAAATAAATCCCTTGTATTTATTTCAGATCAATGAAGATGACATGCAGTAATTGCTCTGTTTTGTCTGTATCTTGAGGAGCTGTGGAGAGTCTGCATTTTCTGTCTAATTCCTCCCTGGATATCAGATTCATCAGGAATATACAAGGAGCATTCAAGTGAAAATAGGACTTTCTCTATATAATCCCCTACAACACTAATGCACTTATCCCAGTGTTTCCCTAGTGCTTGGATACCATCAAGTTTTTTTTTTGACTGTACGGCAGTAACTGCCAGTCAAGTTCATGTAATGTGCAAGCAATTTTGGTCAATGTTTGCGTTTCTTTGGCAAATTGGCAACCAGTTATCTGTTGATTTTTAAGGATTAGATGTTCCACTTGCTGAATGTTCACAGGAACGACTGCTGTGGGCTTCCGAGCCACCTCACCTCGAATGGTAACAGTAGTGATAATAATAATAATAATAATAATAATAATAATAATAATAATAATAATGACTGATTATGAGGATTGCTTACTTTGACAATGTATACTTTTATATGTACTTTTACCGTATATAGCTGACAGTATAAGTGATAAACTCAGTGACAATTTCACTTTCAATGTGTTCAAAATGTAAGACAAAAGAAAATAACATTATTAAATGCTGGTCACTTGGTGTTGGGACAAGTTGTTTTTTTAAGTTACAGGATGGAATTTTGTCACTAACATTAATGGCAGACCTTTGGTGGACATTAATAAATTGTGAGAATGAAATAAAAAAAAAATCCTTAGCATTTAAACTTCTGAAAAAAAAAAAGATTACATTAAATGATTTTTATTAATTATTTTGAAACTAAGATTATCAAATTTTAAAGGTTGGATATTTGGCTATTTATTTAAAAAGTTCATTAAAGGAGGAAGGAACTAAAGGAAGTTTGATTCAATGCATTATCTAAAAGTTTATGTTAGCGATAGCATTAACACACAAATTGGGGAGAAGAACAAGAGCTCCTTACAGTTCTCGGAGCTCCCCCAATTTATATGTTAACGCTATCGCTAAAATAAACTTTTTGATAATGCATTGAATCAAACTTCCTTCAGTTCCTCCCTCCTAATATATTATTTCTTTTAACTTTTATTTACATTCTTTAGATATCTTGCACTAGTAACTTTTGGTGAGTTCGCACATTAATCCTGTGTCTGTAAGATACACAGAGTGAAATCACATGTACAAATCTCTATCTATCTATCTATCTATCTATCTATCTATCTATCTGATTTCAGTGTCTATGCAAATAAGATACTAATGAGCGCCCCCCCATAGGGGGAAATCAGACTGGATTATTTAAACACCAGCCAGTACAAAAATACAGAAAGAACAAAAATCAGGAATGTTTTTCTTTTTACTTTTTTGTTTTGTTTGGTGTAGTAAAAAAAAAAATCACTATTATGCAAAAATGTACCTATTAGTCATTTGCAGTCAATCAGATGGGTCTGTAGCAAGGGAACGGCCCTCTTATGGCTCAGATCCTATTTGACTGATCGTTATCAGTTTGTAGATTTAGATGGTGACCATTCCTCATGTTCTCAAGTTGAGTTTGGTGTTCCACAGGGTTCTGTTTTAGGCCCACTGCTTTTTTCCCTTTACATGCTTCCTCTAGGCAACATAATTCGTAAACATGGTATTAGTTTTCATTGTTATGCTGATGACACACAAGTATACGTTTCAGCAAAACCAGATGAGAAAAACCAGCTTACTAAAGTTGAGCAATGTGTGCAGGACATAAGAGATTGGATGCTAATTAATTTCCTTCTGCTTAATCCTGATAAGACAGAAGTTCTAGTCATAGGACCACAAGCAGCTAGAAGTAAGCTTTCTGATCACAATGTGATTTTAAATGGCCTTTCTGTTCCATCAAGTGCAACAGTAAAAGACCTCGGTGTGATTATAGATTCAAGCCTTTCATTTGAAGCACATGTAGATAATATTACCAGGATAGCATTCTTTCACCTCAGAAATATTGCCAAGATAAGAAATATATTGTCACTAAACGATGCAGAAAAACTAGTTCATGCCTTTATCACGTCTAGGTTGGATTATTGTAACGCCTTACTGTCTGGTTGTTCAACTAGGTGCTTAAACAAGCTTCAATTAGTCCAGAATGCAGCAGCGAGAGTCCTCACTCGAACCAGAAGATATGAGCACATAACCCCTATCTTATCTTCACTCCATTGGCTTCCTGTGAAATTTCGCATCGATTTTAAAATACTACTCTTGACGTATAAAGCATTAAATGGTCTCGCGCCGCAGTATCTGAGTGAACTGCTAGTGTCTTACGATCCGCCACGCCTACTTCGATCAAAGGATGCAGGCTGCTTGTCAGTACCGCGTATTATTAAAACTACAGCAGGGGGCAGAGCTTTTTCTTACAAAGCCCCAAAGTTATGGAATAGTCTTCCAAATAGTGTTCGGGACTCAGACACAGTCTCAGTGTTTAAGTCCAGGCTAAAAACCTATTTATTTAGCCAAGCATTTTTATAAATAGATTAGCCTTAGGTAAAGGAGCAGATCTGGGGGACTCATGGACTTAGAGTATTATGGTGAACTGGTATGTTTGGATGCTGTCTTCCTCACTCTCATTGATCACTCAGGTTTGTTGACGGTGAGGTGATTGGTTGCCTTACATCTCTGGAAGCCCTCATGTTTGTGTTTCCTTCTGGCTCTCCATTTTTAGTTATGCTGTCATAGTTAGTCCTGCCGGAGTCTCTGCTTGCACTCTGCACTAAATATACATTCACTTTTTACATTGTTCGACTGTGACCATGCCTAACTGTTATTTCTCCATCTCTTTGCTCTCTCCTTTTCTGCTCTCTCCTCTCTCTCTCTCTCCCTCTCTCCTTTTTCCTCTACCTATCTCTCTGTCGAGCTATACATGTCGCTCCTGAGCTGCCAGTGATCCAGACCCCCTCTGCCCGCTGGACCATCCTGGAGTTCTGGTTGGAGATCTTATCACATGGATGCCCCCGTGTGGTCTGCCTGGAATGCATGTGGTGACTGGGGTTGGTTCCACTTTTCCATGAAGGTGGTCCTGTCCTCGACTGATGCAGACAGCTGTTCTCTGAGGACCTGTGACTTCAGTCGCTCAATAGTTCAGGACTGAAATTTTTCACAGTCTACCTGAGCCTCCAGGAACAAACTGGACTTTAATCTTACACATCTCCTCTTATATTGAACTTTCAGTCTCGCATATTATTATGCACATCAATCCCTGCTATCTGTTTTCACCCAGATGAGGATGGGTTCCCTGTTGAGTCTGGTTCCTCTCAAGGTTTCTTCACCCTAAAAAATGCTGGGTTAAAAACAACCCAAACTGGGTTGTTTTTAACCCAGCTGCTGGGTAACTATTGGACTAACTAAATGCTGGGTTAATTAAACCCAGCAAAATGGGTTATTTTTTTAACCCAGCAAAATGGGTTAAATATTCAACCCAAATGCTGGGTCATATTTAACTATAATGCTGGGTTAATTCTACCACATAAATTGGTTAAATGTTCTACCCAGATGTTGGTTCATTTTAACTGGAATATTGAGTTAATTCTACCTCACAAATAGGTTATTATTATTTTCATGTTTTACAGTGAATCTGTAAAAAAAAAAAAAAAAAAAAAAAAAAAAACTACCCACGTCTATTAAACAGTTAAATTACTTTGACTACTGGTTTATTACCAAAAAAAACTTAAAAGTTTTGCAAACCATACATATATGCAATAAACAACATCCTATTAAATATTCATAGAAAAAACTTTATTTTTCGAAAGCACAAGAACAGATAATCAACAGCGACATCATTACTATACTATTACTCACAAGAGCAGAATGGAGTAATAACACAAATAGGCTGAGGCAGCTTCTACAGAGCAGGATCTCTCTGTGACATTAGATATCTTTTCTGCAGAACAAAACTATCCAGCCCTGGTTCCGTTTTAACATACAAACACTGTATATGACTTTTCAAGTAGGCCTTGCTATTTCATAGCAACATTACAAAAAGTCCTATACAGGTGCACACTACTTTAAAAAGTTAATGTCAAAAATATAAAATGCCTTGAAGCACACATCAACCGCCCCAAGTAGTGTGCATTGCTCCAGAACCTGTCCCTCCAGAATGACGAATGCCTGAGAGCAGCGCTGGTTATCATCTCCCAACGTCAGGATGTACAGTAGGGGTACGGCCTTGATCCTTCAGCCTGCTGGAGGTATTCCACCATGTTGGTGCCAACCTTAGAAAGAAATTTAAAAAAGTTAAAAATTGGTTGAATAACAAAGATTAAACTGAATAAGACTATCAATTTAATGTGTAATAGGATTTATACTAAATAAAAAAAATGACAAAGCTAGGGTATAGGTAACCTGAAACAAAAACATGGAGACAGCTACTACCAAAAATAAAATTATATATATATATATATATATATATTTTAGTCAGACTAGTTGATCTTGTGGTCTGCGTTGATTTTAAGCTAATTACCGAGGAGATGCATTGTCATAGCTGGGGTCATACTGGCACATTACAATCATCCAAATATTAATACTTCCATCTAGTAGTTATCTGTACAGCTGACTGATAGTTAATTAAGTCTGAGTCACAAGCAACTTTGGTTAAAGAGGGCTACCTGGTTAGCTTACATGCACCAGTCATATTTACATACTACTTGCCAAAGGGGGAAAGGTGTAAAATATTGTTATAACTCGGGAGAAACACGGACGAATTTTAACCGTGGAGTAAATTACTAGCTAGTGAAAAACGGGAGGTTAGCAGGTGTGTATATTTGTGAGAGGGTCAGTGTTTTGTAACACCCCAGCATTTTATTGTCTCAAACAGTGAGATTAATAAAGTTCTAATGTTAACTAAATGCTAGCGTCATACTAATACTACAGTTACAGTTTCGTCACCCTGCAAACATTCTACAGAGAAAGATAAAAAGCTCAGACATCTTATCCGTTTCCTTCACACACAGGTGGGGTTCTTTGGCTAACTATAGCAGCTATTGTCAGCTAAATTATCTTACCTCAGACCAGCCTGAAAGTTTAAGTGTAACCTTAACACGGTAACAGTAATAAATGTTATATGTAGTAATAATTTTTCAGTCATATGTGACTTAGGTGAGTGAACATGTGAATACAGACCTTGTATTTAACGTCATTTTCCCTTAAATGAACCGTCATCAGTCCACCGGTGAACTTTGGGGGAGGAGCCAATCAAACTTCAACCCAGCAGCTGGGTTACACAAAAACTACCCAACTCTCTGTAAATAACCCAGAAAAATGACCCAACAGCGGCAACCCAGCGCTTGGGTAGAAAAAACAACCCAGCGTTTTTTAGAGTGTTCCTATTACCATCTCAGGGAGTTTTTCCTTGCCACTGTCGCCGTCGTCCTAGGCTTGCTCATCAGGGACAATCAGGGACAATCATATCATTTTGATTCATACACATTCACATTTCATAAAAACTTAGTTCTTTTGATTGTGTAAAGCTGCTTTGTGATGATGTAAATCGTTAAAAGCGCTATACAAATAAAATTGAATTGAATTGAATTGTACCATGCATAATAGTTCCCCTTTAAAGGATAGTTTGGGTCAAGATTAAGATGCATATAAGGACATTACAATAAGTCCTGGTTGTTATAAATGTTCCTGCTCTGCACATTGACAATAAATTTTGTAACCTGGAATGCAATTACAATGTAAGTACAGTAATTGGGGAAAATTAAAATACATGTTAAAGTTCAGCTGAGACACATATGAAGCTTATGTGGTCTCACTAAGCTAAATCAAGTTGGTATCATTCAAAGTTATAGTGTATTTAGTATAAATGTAACTTGTTACTTTCTCATAAACTAGCTATATGGCTAACCAAAACTAGCCATGCAGCAATATCTATGGAAAAAAAAATACATTTGTTTAACTCTTTTCTTCCCAATTACTTACATTATACTTTATGAAAAAGAAAATACAAATCATCAGACCAGGCCACCTTTTTATATTGCCCTCTAGTCCAGTTTCCATCCTCACGTGCCCATTGTAGGAAATTTAATTGATAGACATGGATCAGCATGGGCACCATGACCAGTCTGCATGTGCACAGATGTGTCCCATATGCAACAAACTACCATCCACTGGGGTTTCTGTGTTATTTTTCTCTGTCAAAGCCAGTATCATCTTTTAAATCAGTTTGTGCTACAGTAGTTCTTTTATGACCAAATGAGCCACACCAGCATTGTTCAAAACCTTTCACTTTCCTATTTTTCATGTAATTGTTCTCAACCCATTTCAGGTGCCATTAAACAAGGTAAGCAGTAATCAGAATAACTGATTATACATATGCTGGATGGTGTAATACATAGTGGCACTGATTTGTACAGTAGGTAATGGTGTGTTCTGAGTAGTGTAGTCTGATGGTGATTTTGGTGCATCAAAGGCAAAATTGTACTGCATCTTCTGTGATATTCCTGGGATTTTGAGTGTCATGAATATTTTTTAAAACAAATAAGAACAAAAACACTATTACATTGGTGACCATTACCTTTCCCTTTATTTCTTTTCTATTAGCGTTTGCATCCTGTTGAATTTAAACCCTGCAGAGGCAATCTCATGTGATCGAACTTATAACCCATTTTAACAGAAGTGTTTCTTGTGTGTGTCTTAAAATTCTTAAATGAAGAGGTTTTACACTTATCGGCCATAAAAATAAAACAATGAACTTTAAAACCACTCCCCTTTTGCCATCGTGGCGACTCTCTGGATCTCTGTGGCGTTGCTCAATCAGATTGGGATATAAGAGGGTTTGGTGGCGAGGAAAGTGACTTTAAGCTCTTTCTCTCCTGGGCCCCATATGCACAGTGGGATAAGGTGCTGTGGGTGCCATTTTATTGAGGCCATCAGTGGCTTTTTTTAGTGATTTGTGCTGCTTTGGCTTTTTTGTGGAATTGGACAAGATGGGCTGGTCTTTAATCCCCACGGTCATGGAAGAGCCTTGGGTGAGAGGGCCTTGATAATCAGTGTTATTCAATTCAAGTGTTGGTAGTGTTAATGTCATGGCTGATCAGTGTATATTTTAACTGATGCCAACACAATGCTAAAACTCAGAACATAGAGTGTTCACATTAAGTAAACTAACCAGATTTGTGTACTGAGATCTGTGCCTAAGTCTAGAGTGTAATATCACCCCTATCGGTATAGGCCGAGCCTTCTTAACCTTTCCTGGCCAGTGAAAAATAAATAAATATCCACTGACCCTTTTAATTTATTTTAATATTATTTAATATGTTTAGCAAGATTGTGTCTATTTATTTGAGCGGCAGAGCTTTCTATTTATGACTATTACACAGGATGCCAAAAAAGTTTATATCTATAAGACCCAGACTGTTAATATAATAATTTGGCGAACAATGGGTTTTGGTTTCCACCATCATTAACTCATGATTCCAGCTTCATGGACCCAACTGAGTGAGTACCACTGAAACAGGGCACATAAAGACTTTTAGGCAAAATGGACAGTACAGTATGCTTTGTTCATTCATTGTACCTGCAATAATACATTAAACAATTGGGAGTATACCTGGGAACTTAATTTAAGGCAAGGCAAGGGAAGGCAGGTTTATTTGTATAGCACATTTCATACACAATTGTATTTCAAAGTTCTTTACATACTGTAAAAGAGAAGAAAATGATCATAAAATGAAATAGAAAATAATAGCAAAAAACTTTTTAAATTATTTACATTTTTATTTAAAATAAAAATAAAAACAGTTTGCAACAGAACTTTTAAAACTATTGGTTTAAAATCTAAATAAAACAGTTAAAAATTTGAGATAAACATAAAATACAGTGCAGTCAGTTCGGACGTAGCACAGTGCTCATTCAATGAATGCACAGCTAAAAAGATGAGTTTTAAGTCTAGATTTAAATGTAATTGATGTTTTAGCACATCTGATCTCTTCTGGAAGCTAAGTTCAAGTGCGGGCAGCATAATGGCTAAAAGCAGACTCCACTTGTTTTGTGTGAACCCTTGATATTTCTAACTGATTCGATCCAAATGATCTGAGCGGTCTGTTAGGTTCATATTCAATAAGCATATCTGCAATGTATTTAGGTCCCAGGCCATTGAATGATTTTCGAACGAGTAAAAGTACTTTAAAATCTATCCTAAATGTTACAGGAAGCCAGTGTAAGGACCTGACGACTGGTGTGATGTGCTCAGATTTTTTGGTTTCCTTTCAGAATTCTGGCAGCAGCGTTCTGGACGAGCTGCAGCTGTGTAATGGTCCTCTTGGGGAGGCTGGTGAGGAGACCATTACAATGATCCACCCTGCTGGTGATAAAGGCATGGATTTCTCCAAGTTCCTCCAAGTCTTGATTGAAAACAAAACATCTAATTCAGTATGCTGAATTAGTTACCGCTTCGATGTGACTACTGAAACTAAGGTCTGTCTCCGGAATCACCCCAAGACTTTATTTTTAGTTGTTTGACCCCTAGAGTGAAGGTATGCATTCACCTTCAGAGCTTCATCTTTGTTTCCAAATGCAATGACTTCAGTTTTCTTCTTGTTTAAATGAAGAAAATTTTGCCACATGCAACTGTTAATTTTATTAATGCACTGGCAGAGGGAGTCAACTTTCTCATTATCTGACTAAGTGGGAACATATACAGGCTAAAAAGAAGCGGTGCAAGAATTGAGCCTTGTGGGACTCTGCATGTCATAGACGTCCACTTAGACTTATGCTCTCCTATACTCACATCATAACCCTTTTCTTCTAAGTATAACCTGAACCATTTGAGTATCATCCCAAAAAGCCCGACCCAGTTTTTCAGTCTTTTTATTAGTATGTTATAATCAACAGTGTCAAATGCAGCACTAAGATCTAGTAGTACCAGAATCAGAATTTAAACAAATATCATTTATAATCTTTTTGAGCGCTGTCTCTGTACGGTGATGCGCTCGGAAACCAGATTGAAAACTGTCCAGGTATACATTTGAGCTTAAGTGGTTGTTCAGCTGATTAAAAACAACCTTTTCAATAATCTTGCCTATAAAAGAAAGATGTAATATTGATCTGTAGGTATTCAATATCATATTATCAATATTGCTCTTTTTCAAAAGGTTCTTAACAACCGCAGTTTTGCGAGAGTTCAGAAAAGTCCCAGAAAATAGAGTGGTGTTATCTACACTTCTAAAAGATCTGCTTCTAAACAGTTAAACACACTTTAAAAAAATATGTGGGAAATGTGTCAAGGACGCAGGTTGACGATTTTGCTATCTTAGATTATGCTATGTTTGGTTAATTTCTTGAAAGACAAATATAGTAACTGTTTTTTGAGGTTGTGTTTTTTTCTGATGTCTCTATAACTTAATGTGTTAATTGCCCTTCTAATATTACTGAATTTCTCAGAAAAAAAGGGAGCAAACTCATTGCATTTGCTGTCGGTGAGCATTTCAATGGGTGGGTTTGTCAGTCTTTCAAGCGTAGCAAAAAGATTGCGAGTGTTGTTTAAGTTGCTGCTTATAATGTTTAAGAAGAAGGTCTGTCTAGCTGTCCCTAGTTCCACATTGAAAGCATGAAGGCTGTATTTATAGATGCTATAGTAAATTTCAAGTTTCGTCTTCTGCCACATCTGCTCTGTCTTTCTGACTTTTGCCAGAGCAATATCATCAATAACATTCTTACATTTTGAGTTAAAGAAAACAAGAAGAAGATCTACAAAGTCTGCAGAAATGCTTGGTGTTAAAGATATAGCCTTAATAAATAGTGCACTTGTGTTTTCATCAATCCATCCCTTTCTGACAGAGACAGATCTGAGACGCCGGCAAGAGTGAGAGGGAAAGAGAGCGGAATGCATCAGTCCAGCCTGTGCACTTAGGTTAAGTATGAAAGTACAGAAAAGACACAAACCCCCTCTCTCTTATAAATCCTCGGTAAGGGGGAACGCCCCGAGAGGATCTAAAGTTTATTTTTAGTTTGCCGAGACCTGTCCGTTCTTGCGTAGACGGCGGAGCTCTGTCTGGTCGTTGGTGTTTTTAGTTTAATTTTGTTTCCTTTTAAGTTCCTAACTAATAATTCCCTGCCATCTCCAAATGGAAAGGTCTTCCCGTGCGTATCATAAGCACTCTCACAAAAACTGATATTTCACTGACCCCCTATAAAGGCCTGCGTTAGGGCACTTATACACATTATAACATCTCGTGGTGCTGCTCTCCATTCCGGCCCATGTAACAAAACCAATATGGAATGCTTTATGGATACAAAATCATGCATTTGAAATGCATCCAAGCTGGCTTTGTGGTATCTCAGAGAACCATCTGGCACCTGCTTAAAATTCTGGATCCTCGCGGAGTTCACCTGAGGTGCCGAAATCGTCTAAAACGACGTCTATACAGAAACCCAGGTCCCAACTTTGTATGGCACCTAGCTTCCTATGATAAACTCAAACCATATAGAATATGTATTAATGGCCAACTGTTGGGTGTTTACAGAAATGTCCAGTAGTTAATTCACCTAATGTACAATCATCAAGCTAAACAATATAGGTGTGACATCTCCATGGTGTGCAATGAGGCGCTTCCAAGGAAAAGGATGCAGTAACTTTCGTTTCCGATGTCATGCGCTAAAATGCCCCCTGTCACAAATTGCTTCCCCTTATCTCATGAGATCGTAGGTCATAATTATGAGATAATATCCAAGCAGCCTCAAATCACATTGTGACTAAATATTTTTATTTTGATATTAAAATAAATAATTATCAAGGTAAATAATGACATGTTATAGTAGAATTGTCCTCTGCCTAACTTTAAGGGTGCGGCGCCCCAGTGCCCCTTAGTGATTGGCCGCCACTGGATTAGACCTGGAGGAGAGAAAAGAAAGAGTGGCTGAAAAGAAGAGAAAGTGAAGTGTGTGAGTTACTGTATGTGTGGCAGTTGTTAAATCCACATCTCAACAGATAAAAGATAAAAATGTAGATAGAGCTAGATAGACTGATTATATATAGTCTTGCAAACTGAAGGCATGGATTCAGAAGGTTTTAATAAATCTGTAATAGTAATAAAAATGTAATAAAAATAACTTTTCACTAACACTATAGAGAGAGAGAGAGAGAGAGCGAGAGCAGAGACAGACAGACAGACAGACAGGCTATATAGGGATAGATAGAAATAACTTGATTTATCAGTTAAACATCAGTTATAATCATTAACTTAAGGCAGTTAATTAAAGACCAGCATAATTGCTTTGCAATTATCTAAAAGTCGCAGGATTTTTCGCACGGTGTCGCTGCTCTGTGGAGAAGCTCTCTGAACAGACTTTCCTTCCTCTTCTTGTTCTGAGATCAGGTTTTTGTTTCTCTCCTCACGGACTGGGCCTGGGGATGTTCGAGAGGATGCTGTTTCCAGCTCAGCTCTAATGAATCCATCAGGGGGAGGAGTATAGATCTGAGTGTGTGTGTGTGTGTGTGTGTGAGAGAGAGAGGAAGCCATGACAGTACTGGATGCTTTGCACACAGACGCGGGCTGCACACACCCTTTAAGGATTATGCGGCGTTGTTTTGATTTTGCGGTAGTTTTATGCTGATCGCGCGCTGAACGCGGGACGTTTGTGTTTATTCGCATCCTGAGCCCGTTTGCGCTTATTAATATTTATTTATTTATTTATTTATTCCTTCCGTCCGTAATGGATCCGGGAGCTTTCGGTTTTTGTAGGCGGTCGCTGCAACGGTTTGTTCTCTTCTCCGCGGTCTGGTGCTCAGCTTTCGCCGTGACCCGCTACTCCGTCCCGGAGGAAACAGCCGAAGGCACCGCGGTGGCAAATCTGGCTGCAGATCTGGGTTTGCACGCGCGCAGCCTGGCGGAGCGCAACGTGAAGCTCGACTACATCCACAGCAAGAAATACCTGGATGTTAACAAAGAGACCGGGGAAATGTTCATCGCCGAGAAGATCGACAGGGAGCACATCTGTCCCGCGAAGACGTCCTCATCCTGCTTTCTTAAGATGGACGTGGTCATCGAGAACCCCCTGCGCATATTTAACATCGAGCTGGAGATCATGGACATAAACGATAACGCCCCTCAGTTCAGGAGAGAGCGCATACCACTGGATATCTCCGAATCAGCCAGGCCTGGAGAGAAATTCTCTCTAACTAACGCAGTCGACGCAGATGTTGGAGAGAACTCCATCAAGACTTACTTCCTGAGCCAGAGCGACGAGTTCACTATTGAAATTCAGTCCGGAAGCGACGGCACCAAATACGTGGACCTCGTTCTCCAAGCAGCCCTGGACAGAGAAAAGCAGGCTGTCCATGATCTCATCCTCACCGCTGTAGACGGTGGCACGCCGCCACGGACTGGCACCGCCACCGTCCTTGTAAAAGTACTGGACACCAACGATAACTCTCCACAGTTCGACAGGCAGGTGTATTCAGTCGATCTGGTCGAAAATGCCCCGCTTGGTACTTTGGTCATGCAGCTCAATGCAACAGACAAGGACGAGGGCACCAACGCTGAGGTGGCATACTTGTACACGCTGTACACGTCGGAGAAAACGCAGGAAAAGTTCTCGCTCGATCCCAAAAGTGGAGAAATCCGCGTGAAAGGAGTTATTGATTACGAGGAGTCGAGAAGTTTCGAAATGTACGTGGAAGCCAAAGACAAAGCGGTGAGTCCACTTTCGGCACAATGCAAAATACTGGTGTTTATCACGGATTTAAACGACAATTCTCCCGACATCACGGTTAAATCGTTCAAAAGCTCAGTTAAGGAGAACGCGCCTGCTGGAACAGTAATCGCCGTTGTCAGTGTAAGCGACAGAGACTCTGGAGATAATGGCAAAGTTCTTCTTTCCTTACGCAACGCTGAGGTTTTGCCTTTCATTCTAAACAAATCATCCGAGGATTACTTTGAACTGACTATCAAAGATCCGTTAGACCGTGAGAAAGACTCTAGTTATGAGATCACGCTGCATGTTACGGATAGAGGAACGCCTCCGCTAACTGACAACGAGACCATTAGCTTGGAAATAATGGATGTGAATGACAATGCTCCTGTGTTTCCTCAGTCCTTCTACTTGATTCATCTGCCTGAAAACAACGAGCCAGGTGAGCTTCTCTACTCTCTCACTGCCCACGACCCCGACTTGAATGAAAACCAGTACCTGGTCTATTTCATTGTGGAGAAAGAGATCTCCAACACGTCTGTGTCTACATTGTTCTCAGTAAACCCGGAAAACGGGAACCTGCATGCGCTGCGTGCCTTCGACTATGAGCGTGAGAAGGAGTTTCTCTTTCACATAGAAGCTCGGGATTCTGGCATCCCACCTCTGAGTAGCAATGCCACTGTGCGTGTGATCATTCTTGACCAGAATGACAATGCGCCTCAAATCGTGTCACCTTGGAGAGCTCATGACTCTGTCGTCGATCAGGTGATCCCACGGGCCGCTGACCAGGGCTCGCTGGTGGCGAAGGTAATCGCACTGGACGCGGACTCAGCGCAGAACTCGCGTGTCACCTACCAGTTCCTCCAGGTCACTGATGCGTCACTGTTTACTTTAGACCGCTACAATGGTGAGGTGAGGACTGCTCGCATGTTCACCTACCGAGATCCCAAATACCAACGGCTTGTGATTGTTGCCAAAGATAACGGAGATCCCCCACGCTCTACCACAGTCACCATCAAAGTTTCCACTGTGGAGCAAACCGTGGTCACGCAGTTAACAGAGACAACTGAGATGCCTATAGAATACGACCTGTTTACAGATTTGAACCTGTATCTCTTGCTCAGTCTGGGCTCCGTGTCTTTTCTGCTGCTCATCACCATTTTGGTCATAATTGTGCTGAAGTGCCAGAAACCCAAACCTTCCAAAGCGGCTGTTCATGGTCGAAACAGTATCACCAGCCAGAGGAATTCAACCATCGGTGACTCCACTCTCATCTCCAGTGATGCGTACTGGTACAGTCTGTTTCTAGCGGAGACGAGGAAAGGAAAGGTGGTGGTTCGACAGCCGTTGCCCAACGGCACTGGCTTCCTTGTGTCCAGTATACCACGGAGCGCTGCTCTCACGACCACCAGTGAATCGAGATCTTCCACACTGCAGGTACTTCATACAAATATAAATAATGATTAACCCTCAAAGATCAGAGATCATATAAATTAGGCCATTATTTGTTACAGTATATAGGGCTCAGGATTCTGCAATAAAGTGTGATGTATTCTTTTTTCGGCACAAATTAGGCAATATGATAGACAGAATTTTAGTTAATTTTAACCAACTGTACATTTACATTTAGGCATTTGGCAGACACTCTTATCCAGAGCGACTTACAAAAGTTTCCGTCATTAGATGTTACTTACACTGTGTTACTAGGTTAATAACTAAGTGTCACAAACATGAGTGAGCAAAAAATTACAAAATGGGTCACATAGGCAAAAAAAATATCACACAATATGTGTTTACACACAATCATGTGTTTTATGGTTGATTTCACTTGTTTTTGTAAAAAAAAAAAATGCTCATTTTGAGAGTTGTGTCTCTGAGTGTCTACCTGACATATCAGAAATCCTAAATACACAGTTTGAAGTCTGTAGCCTCTCTGTTAACACACACTGGCAAGGCTTCCATATAAACACATTTTTTATCGCCATTTTTTTTTTTTTTATCGCCGAGGTTAAACACATAAGCTCCTCAAAATGGGAGTGCATTGCTCCTAGATCAGTAGTTACAGGCTTTGATAAAAAAAAGCAAATAGCTAAAAAAGCATTAAGAAAGTCAAGAAACATGACATAATGCATGTTAAGAAATGGAAAGGGCAGGAAACGTTGCTGATTTAAAATGCTAACCACATTTTGCTTTATTTATATGAATACCACGGACATTTTCATTTTAGTCAAGAACACCTAACTTTTTTCTTTTGAAGTTTTACATGTAGGTGGGTTGAGAATTCTAATGTCTGAGTGACTCTTTACTGCTTGTTTTCCCAGCTTCAATAATATGACTGCCACTGTACTTGAAGATGTATTGGTTTGTAAATTGAAGATTCCGGGGTGTTTTGTGTTCTGCCTTAGCCATTAGGCTAACTAGAAATGTTGTTAATTTGTACCTTGAACTGTACTGAACGTAAAACTGGTGATGGTATAAATATGTAAAATGGCTGTTATACCTGTATTGGGTTTAGATTTAAGTCTAAATAAGTGATAATTCCAGTTACATTAGAGTACATAAAATAATATGTAAAATTTTATTATACTCTACATCAGGAAGTACATAAAATAAGTTTCAGAGCAATATAAAATAGCAATTTTATAATAATCTGGAAATTCCTTTATTTTGAATAACCATGATTTCTGTTTCCTCAATTCAGGACTCCAGCAGTGATCTACCTTGATCCTGGATCTTCCTTATGGATCATCATTTAAGTGGAACACTTATCCTTAACTATTGGTCATGAGAATTCAGTTCTGATAAACTCTTGTGACACATGAAAAAACTTCAATGTCATGTCAATGACCTGCTGTATTTCTCATCAGTCTGTAACCACAGCAGCGACTTTGCATGGCTAAGAAGACTTTGTGATAAGTCATGACAGGACTCTGTGTATTGAGCGAGAAAAAAAAAGATGTTTAAGATTCAGACCCTGAATTCAAGAGATGATGAGTAGATACTCATTAAAATATATTTTTTACCGTTTTTTTCATTTGGAAATCGACTTGTCTGTTATGCATGCTAAACCAGTGCTACTCTGGTCAAGCACTCTGAGCTGGACAAAAATGTAATCTAAAGAGCACAATTTCCTAACCCAGGCATGTTGTGTTTTTGGTTATATGATAAACCGAAAAATTATTCAATTAATTAATTAGAATTTAATTTGATTCATAAACTAATATACAAGCAGTTCAGTGACAAACTTCTGTACTCCTCCTATGCTGACACTGGCATAAAAATTCTAACATTATTTGTAGCATATAATGATGATGAAAGCCTGGATTATATAAATACAGTATACTGTATCGCTCAGGTTAAAAAAACGCTACCTGTCCTTATATAATACTTTCTACCTGCATCTGCTTCAGATCTGCTGCTCTCAATACTACTTTAGTTTACATTACAAGACCTTAATTAAAATCTTAAACCCTGCTGCTTCCGATGCACCGAGACTACCTAACTAATCGGTGTAGTGTACAGTATGTGCAGAAACAGCACATACAGCCGTGCACACATATGTGCGAAGCTTTGAAGCTTTAAAGAAGCAATAAGTAGGATGTTCTTAATTTAGGGAGCATTTTCCCAAAAATTAAACCTTTTAAATTTATACTAAAAGCATTTATTTGTAAACTGGAAAACCATTGTGTATATTTAAATTACCTTAGAATAATAGAACCTGACCAATCTCACTTATTTAGCAGGGAGTTAGTTTATCAGTGGAATACTCAAGCATGTCTTCATTGGCACAATTGATCTATACCCCTACAATAATGCTTAAATTACATACTAAATATCCAAATTATTTTTTTCTCATGTTTGTCAATGATGTGATCTGCAAACATCCAATAATATAAGATAATGAGACTTTTCTGACTAAAATACTACTACTTACTGCTTCTTTAGATACGATCAGACTGTTTTTGTACAAAGAGCCGTGTTGGTTTGTAAGTTTTTGGGCAACATGTAACCAGGTTTTTGAAATTTTTCTATTGTTTTATAGATGTACGAAGGGCAAACACTTATGTATATATGTACTGTATTATTAAGGCAAGACGTGCATTGTCACTGCTTTGTGTTAAGTGCATTATGCTTCCCATTGTATTCATGCTGCAGTGTTGAAAACATGCCAAAATTAGGAAATTCCAGCTGTGTTTGATGAATGAAAAGATTAGACATGGAGGAAAGTAAATGTGTGTATTGGAAATGTGGATTATGTGTTGCAGACGGTAAATCCACATCTCAGTGAACATAAAATCTGATGGTAGCAATGTCTATCTATCTATCTATCTATCTATCTATCTATCTAAAAAAAAAAAAAAAAAAAATATATATATATATATATATATATATATATATATATATATATACCCACACATCGCTGCCATCAGACTTTCTGTTTATTGTTCTGTGTGTGTCTGTGTGTGCCTATGTCCAGTGTTGAATGTAACGCGTTAGAGTACTTGGATGACTTTTTTGATGTAACGAGTAATCTAACGTGTTATATCCGCCATGTAAGTACTCAGTTATTTCGTTATTTTTTCAAAAATGTTATCCGTTATTCAGACAATTTATGCAATTCGTGAGCCAGACAGCAGTGATTCCCAATCTGTTTTTGTGTGTGTGTGTGTGTGTGTGTGTGAAAGTCATCCTACAAGCCCCACCCCATTTTGTATTCCTGCTGTTGTAACCCTATCTCATCTATCGGTTTGACTCTGCGAGGGCCGATGCGCGAAAAAATGGAAAACTAATCACAGCGCCACACTCTTTCTCTCTGCTTCACACAGAAACATTGTCCTGTCGCGATTCTTTTTAAAGGTAATGTGCAATTTTTTTTTTTTACTTTACAGCTGTGATCCCTTAATCGAATATAACGCCCCAAAACACTGCTTATATCAATATATGTCTACACCCACATACCACATACAGAGCACCATTTTAACAGTCATTTGCAAGTGTAGTTTGTGCTAAAGCTTGCTGTTGGCAAATTGCACAAATATTTTTGCTGATTTCTTCTAATCATACTGTGTACTGTGTAATCTAAAATATATTCATTTAATCTGTGTTATAGTGTCATGGAGAACTGCACACGAAACCACTTGGTTTGCAAATACACAGACATTTAAAAAGTAAATAGACATCAAATTATTTTATATATTAAATTAAAATTATTTTCCTTGTGGCTGTAATGAACAAAGTGATGATCTGTTTTATTCAACAGATCTTCAAAAAATTATTATATTTGAAGACCTAGGTAAACCAGGTGGTGACTCGATTGATGATTTACCCTTTTACTTTAAACTAAATTATACTTTAATGATAAAAAGGGGCATTTCCAAGTTTGTAGCTATTTGTCTAATGACGGTCCACTCTCAGACTGACCAGCAATCCAGCCACTTTAAAAATCAGAATTTTACTTCTAGGCACCAATATATTTTGATCTACAAAAAAAGGAAATAAATAGTATTCATAATAATGTTGACAATATTTGGTGCATACATTTTATTATAAAATTATAGGTGTCTGTTTACTTATTGCATGTTTGTGCACAAGTTCCCAAGTTGGAAAAATGGAAAAGGTTACAGTGAAATGTGAGAAAGGGAAAAAAACTGTGCCTTTTTAAAGTTCTGTGCTTTGTGAGTGAACACAGAAGCGGTGATGCCTCGTGTTGGATGTGTGACTGAAATCTGAACAGTGTGTAAAGCGTGCCATCTGGACAGACTGAGGATTATTAGATAAAGAGTTTCCTTAAGATATTTGTATTAACAGATTTATAAAAAAAATTTTTTTTTTTTTTTTTTTTTTTTTACAAAAGCTATTAGTGTTTGTTTTCAAAATTCAATATTTATTTTAATTTTGATGGCCTACATACAAATCTTGAGTTTATTGTGTTATCACCAAGTGAGATGTTTGCCAGTGGATGTAAGGGACATAATATTCATTTCTAAAGCAACAGTATTAGGATGTTATCTTTACTTGCTCTTGTAAATTCAATGACCATAAATAAAGCATTTATAAATTTCTTTAGTTGTCTCTTAGTCGTTATTTTTTTGTCTTATTTACAAATAAATCCTAAATTATCCAAGTAATTTTACCGATATGATTAAAACTGTGCATGCCTCTGTTTTATCTATCACATGATAACAACTGCAGTTTGTATTCAGTGGGTTAAAGTCGGGCCCTACTACTTTTACCATGGCAACAGTTACCATGACAACCTCTCTATCTATCCTGATTTAGAGCAACATACCTCATACTTCATCTACTTAATCATGCAGTGTGCACATCACACATGTACACTCAAAAACAGAGAGAGAGGGAGAGAGAGAGAGCACTCTGTTTACTCTGCACTGACCCTCTTTTTTTAATTTAACTCAGCTACTTCTAACTTTAGCAGGCGAACCCCCTCCCAACTGCATCTCACACATCCGCAGTAGAGAGAGAGAGAGAGAGTTACACCACAAGGTGGAACTGTTGGACAAGTTTGGACAAACTGATGCTGCGATCAATCAATCAACAAACAGACAAACAAACAAACAAAATAAGAAAATAATAATAATAACAAATAATAATGCTGGGAAATAAATAAAATTTTATTTCGTTGTTTTGGTTCGATTATGTTAAAGCATATTTATTATTATTTTCATATTGTATAAGCCAATACTAAATGTTTAGAAGCATTTTATTAAACTAAGTATGCTCTAACTAAGATGTAAATCTCTTGGAAAGCTTGGCTCTTGGAATTAAACCTTTAAAAAGGTCATGGTTAAGATGAGGGAGTTAAGACCTACTTTTAACCACTGTTAAACAATAAAGAAGAAGAGAAGCACTTTTAAGATATTACATAGAAAAAACTTTGTTTGTAAAATAAGATAAAAAGAAAAAATAACAATAGAATTTTGTTTCTGGAATCTGTGTAGCTAGTTAGACAGACAAACAGACAGACAGACAAACTAATTGATTTACTATCTGGTCCAAATAAAAGTTTAACTAAACAAATATTTATAAGCTTTTAATTAGTTATTTACTGCAGTGAATGATATGTTTTTTTTTTCTCAATTCTTTATTTTAACTGTGAACAGCTTTTCAATGATGGTAGATGATATATCTCTTAGTCATGAAAAAGATACTCTTTTTGACAGAAGTGTCAACTAAATGCTTAAATGCTTGGTCCAGTTACATTTTTAAAATAGCCAGAAGAAATCAGAGCTATGTTTAAAAGTCAAAGCAAGAGCATTTCCATGCACAATCTGCCAAAGCACAGTATTGGTGATGATTTTATTTCTTTACACATATAATACAGAAAATGTGTGCGCCAAAAAACCTACCTTCTCAATAGAAGTGATCAATCTTGCTTTAGTAAAACCTCTGCTGTTTTAAAGAGATGATTGTATATGTGCCCCCAAAAAAGCAATTTTTCTGTGTTATACTGTCTTGCTTCAAATAAAAATAATTTAAAATTCATATAATCATAATCATAATCATAATCATCAATTATTCATATTTCTTTATAAGTACTGATCCTAAAATTGGTGTAAAGTTTTAGAAGCATGCAGCCTGTACATATTGTTGAATCCCCCCCAAAAAAATCTGTAGTGTCCGTAACCAAATCAAATTCATGTTGCAATATCCTAAAATATGCAATAATGCATTTTCTAATAATACACTTTTTCTTTTCATGTAAAATCTAAATCGGCCAAGTTTCATCTGAATAACAATTAGGATCACTGAAAGATTTGAATAAAAAAAAAAGTTATGGACATTACATCAAAGGGCATGAAATTATATTTACCAAATTTGTTTCTTTTTATAATGAGTGTGTGAGTGTGTGTATGTGTGTGTGCCCTGTGATGGATCGGCACCCTGTCCTGGGTGTACCCTGCTTTGTGCCCTAAGCCTCCTGGGATAGGCTCCAGGTCCCCGCGACCCTGAATACAGGATTAAGCAGTATAGAAGATGATGCACCCATCATGCATACTGTAGTTCCCACTGTATAAGCCTCTGAAGATAGTGTTATGATATGGAGTTGCTTCAGGTAGTCAAATTTATGTTCAGTAACATTTTCCAGGACTCAAATTGTACATTTGGCTATACAAAACCAAAAAAATTGTACTTAAAGAAAAGTTGATTACATCCAGAGTTGTCTTAATATTAAAACCCTTAAAACTTATCAACACAGATCCGTTCTGACAAAACAGCATAAATCACACAGGATATGGAAGCCTTGCCTGTGTGTTATCAGAGAGGCTTCAGCCTTCAAACTGTGTATTTGGGTTTTCTGATATGTCAGGTAGAACAATAGTTTTATTACTTACATTTTACCACTATTGGAATATAAAAATGATGTAGATGTTTTTGGTCATAGAAACAACCTAAAACAACCACAAAAACATCTATTTTCATTTTACATATTTGTAAATAAGTATATTGCCTATTTGTGCTGAGAAAAAGGATATGTCACTCTGTTCTGCACAGTCCTGTGCCCTATATGTTTATGAAAAAATAAATAAATAAAAAACAGCAAAACAAACAATGGCTGAAATGCTCTGAGCTTTTAGGGCTATAGTAGTAAAGTCTTCTCCAGCACATCTGAACTAGCTATCCAGCTATCTTGATAGAGAGATACAATGTTTCTTCTCATTTAGTGTTTGTTTAGTGATTTATTTTTTACATTCTAGGATGATACTGAAAATTTCAAAATTATGAAATAACACATATGGAATTATGGGATTTTGTAACAACAACAACAACAGCTGCTATTTTAAGACATGAGGTTCAGTCGTTCTGGAGCAGTTTTGTTGAGTGATTTTGCAAAACCCATCAAGCACCATGATAAAACTATCTCTTATGAAGACCATCACAGAAAATAAGAAGTTCTATTAGAGTTACCATCCTCAGAAATCAATTATTAGCAAAAGAAATCTCAGATTAGAGCCGTTATGAAGAATTTACAGAGCAGATGTAGCAGATACTTCTCGATATCAACTGTTCAAAGAAGATTATTGTGTATTTTGGATAAACGTCTTTAGCATTGTAAGAATGTAAAAATGTTTTAAAAAATCTTATTTTTCAGAAGAGCCTGTGGAATTAGAAAGTGTGTCCAAACAGATAGATAGATAGATAGATAGATGGGAACTCTCCATGGTGCTGAACCTGCAGTATTTGGGTCTGCTTTGGTCTGCTTCACTTAGAATAAATTTATGGAAAACAAACTTAATTTTTTTTTTTTAAACATTGGTCAGTGAAATAACCACAGGATGGCACTGTTTACTAAGATATCAGAAAGTGTGCTCTTTTTAGGCTTTTCACAAACGAATGCACGTCCCCGTTGTTTGAGCTCAGTCAGGGTCGGAAGGATCGTCTTATATTTATGACCTCGTCAGAAAATATTTTAAACCTTTAAAGTCAATGTAAACACAAGATCACTAGTTCTACGCACCGATAACGTTATAGATGATGGCTTTATTTCATGAGGTTGGATGTTTCTGGATTGCGTATGTACTGTTCTTTTATACACCGTGTGCTTCATCCCGACAGATCCTTTACTCCGTGACTGAAGAGGTGAGCCCGGGGACGTTTGTCGGAAATTTAGCAAAGGATTTAAACCTAAAAGTGGACGACCTCGAGTCTCGTATGCTTCGAATCGTTTCGGGATCAACAAAAAAGCATTTTGATGTGAATATAAAAACTGGTGCTCTGTATGTCCTGGAGACGATAGACAGAGAAGTGCTGTGTCCGAACAACAACGCCTGCACGGAAAGCTTGGAAGCCATTCTCAACAATCCCTTAAATGTTTACAGCATTGAGGTAAAAATTCTGGACATTAACGACAATGAACCTGCCTTTTCAGTAAAATCGCAAAATATACGGATATCAGAGCACACTCTTCCAGGGGCTAAATTTGTTCTTCTTGGAGCTGAAGATCCAGATGTAGGAAGTAATTCTGTCTCCACATATAAGCTCTCAAATAATCCATTTTTTAGCTTAGAGGTAAATGCCGAGGCAGACAGTGCACCAATTCCTGAACTAGTGCTACAAAAAGCGCTAGACAGAGAAAAACAGGCCGAGCTCCGTCTCATCCTGACTGCATTAGATGGTGGAAAGCCACATAGATCTGGCACCACTAACATTAGCATCACCATTTTGGACGCAAATGATAACGCGCCGGTTTTTGGAAAACAATTGTTTAAAGCTCAGGTTTTAGAGAACGCAGCTGTGGGTACAGTGATATTACAGCTGAACGCTACAGACCCTGACGAGGGAATCAATGGAGAAATTATTTACACATTTAAACAAGGTCAAAAAGTGATTGCGGACAAATTCGCTCTAAACAGCGACACTGGAGAGATATCAGTCGCAGGAATTTTGGATTATGAAGACGCGAACGCGTATGAGATCTTCGTGGAGGCCCGGGATAGAGGACAAAGTCCACTGGCGTCGCACTGCAAAGTGTTAGTGGAGGTGCTGGATCTTAATGACAATGCACCGGATATTAAGCTTTCGTCTCTTTTGGACAACCTAAGAGAAGACGCCAAGAAAGGTACAGTAATTGCGTTTATCACAGTTCAGGACAAGGATGGAGGTAAAAATGGAAAGGTGCGCTGTTTCGTGTCTCAGAATTCTCCATTTGAATTAGAGTCCACACAGGGGAAATATTATACACTGGTCCTCAATGGTGCGCTTGACCGAGAGGAAAACGCCCTGTATAATGTCTCGATAACAGCCACAGATGAAGGAGTGCCTCCTCTCTCTAGCACAGCTGTACTGACTGTCCATATTTCGGATGTAAATGATAACGCACCTCGTTTCCCTGAATCTTCAATTAATGTTCATGTTAGTGAGAACAGTCCAGCAGGTGCTCTAATAGCAAGTGTATCTGCGCAAGATATCGATTCAGGTGAAAATGCTCAAATAACTTATTCACCACTCAGCAAATCCAACATGCCTTTATCTTCGGCTGTCAGCATCAACGCTGTCACTGGAGAAATTTACAGCATGCAGTCTTTCAACTTTGAGGAGATAAAAACTTTCCAGTTTCAGGTTCAAGCCACTGACTCCGGTGTCCCTCCACTAAGTAGTAACGTGACTGTCAATGTTTTTATCCTGGATGAGAATGACAACAGTCCAGTTTTTCTTCCTCCTTATTCTGAACCTGGATCAGTAAACACTGAGAACATTCCCTACTCTGCTGAAGCGGGCTATTTTGTGGCTAAAGTCAGAGCTGTAGACGCTGATTCAGGTTATAATGCTCTATTATCTTATCACATAACCGAACCAAAGGGAACGAATCTCTTCCGAATCGGAACCAGTACAGGAGAAATAAGGACTAAAAGAAGAATGAGTGACAATGACTTAAAAACTCACCCTCTTATCATTACTGTCTCGGATAATGGAGAACCTTCACTGTCCACAACTATGGGTATTGAAGTTGTTGTTGTGGAAAATCTGGACAGCCTGCAGCCTTCACTAAGACAAGTGCCAGTAAAGGAGGATAATTTTTCTAATCTAAATCTCTATCTGCTCATCGCTATTGTCTCAGTGTCAGTGATCTTTTTACTGAGCCTCATCACTTTAATAGCAGCAAAATGCTACAGGACAGACAGTGGTTTCAGCAGGTCCAGCATTCCAGTGGTCACTACACACCCTGACGGGAGCTGGTCTTACTCTAAATCCACTCAACAGTATGATGTGTGTTTTAGCTCAGACACACTGAAGAGCGATGTAGTGGTTTTCCCCTCGCAGTTTCCTCCTGCAGACGCAGAGCTGATCAGCATTAATGAAGGAGACACTTTTAACAGGACACAAACTCTTCCGAGTACTACAAAGGTAAGACACTTTAGATCAGGGGTCGGCAATTAAGTTTGGCCTCGGGCCAGATTTTTTCCAAGCCATTACATGGCGGGCCACAACCAAAACATTGGCTAATTTATTGAATTAATAGGGGAGGATGAATGGTAGGCGCTCGTAAAATGACAGAACCGAGATCCGAGATAAACTGACACATCTAAGATGAGATCATCGTGCTAATTACGATCCGGCTAGGTTGGTTCTTCGAGCACACCCGTTGTTGATGATTAGTATAGCTGGATTGAGTTGTCTACTCACTGATCACAAGCCCTGCTATTGGTTGACGAAATGGAAAAAGAGCGGCTCCATTTTTTTTGTAACACGTGTTATGCGCAGAAATGCCCCCCTGCCATGGATTGCCCCCCCACATAATCGCTATTAAATATTATATTAGAACATAAATTTATAGGTTAATGCTTTACAAATTACATGAGACAATAAAATAAGCAATATGAAAATAAATATGTTGTATATGAAAAAATAGAAATATTAATATTTTTGAAATACATGTATACATTTATATTGTTTGTTACAAAATTAGTTTCGTTTACATAATTTATCATTATAAAATATTTATTTTTATTATATATAATTATTTATTTGCATATTCATGACAAAACCCTGAAAAATGAATGTGCAAGATGCAAGGATATATGCAAGATCCTTTTCTTTTCCCACGTGAGTCAGTCCATGTCAGTCGTGCTCTTTAACCAATCAGATGTGACCTCGCCATTTCAACCAATCATAACCTGCCAGGAGCGCAGGCTAAATCCTGTTTACATGAAATAAACCTGCTCCCGAGCAGGTTTAAGCTTACGGATATGTTGCTATGACAGCAAATGCGAGAAGCGCATCGAAGAACGAAACAATCCAAGATCAGGACAAATTCACAACAATCAAATCCAGCTAACTGAGTTAGACACAGACGAAGAACGGACCCCTGGGTGCTCGCAAAGCACAACAAGACGTCATTTGTTTTTGCATGTTGAGCGTTCGCTCTGCACCTCGCTGATGCGCTTATTCACCCTCGTATCCAGATATAACAAATAAGAATTTAGATAGATTGAAATTTCTGTTCTGAAAAATGAGGTTTCCAAACAAAGAGCTTTTTTGAGACTGTCAGTCCGATTTTAAAAAAAATATCATTAATTTATTTTCATTCTCTAGTTTAAACAATCTCACGGGCCAGATGTTTTTGCTTGCGGGCCACATGTGGCCCGGGGGCCGCTAATTGCCGACCTATGCTTTAGATGAACATTTTAACTATAGGTGTGGCTACATGGTGTCACTTCAGGTTTTCTTTATTTAGCTAGTTACTTTGTAATGCCGAATATCTGCACATTTCCAAGAGTTCGCCCGAAACAGCTAATATGAAAACTTGCACCTGAGTAACATTAAGAAAATTATTGGTCTTATCAGCTGGGAGAAAATCGAAAGTATTTCAGCACCATTTTTTGGTCAGCGATAATCACCAACAGCTGGAGAATTTAACTTCTTTCTTTCTTTTTTTCTAACAATATTTTTACTCTTAGTTTTGGAGTATGTATATTAATATCACTGTGTCCACTGAAAAAAAATCCAACTATAAATGTTAAATTAATTAATACTGTATTGTTGGCCAAAGTTCTTACAGTGGTATTTGTTGAGACAACAGGTAACACTGTGTTCATAAAAAAACTTTGGAGACACAGACTAAATAAATAAAAAAAAATCAAGTCGAGCCAACAATTTATCTTTGTTGAGATATAATCTTGTGATTTATAACACTCCCTCCCCCTGTCGGACTGACGCTATCAAACTGCATTAAAGGGATGAAGATGAACGTTTTGTGGACTCTTTATTATTTTGGTGAGTATTTATTGATTATTATTATTATTATTATTATTATTTTAATAAAATATGTTTCAGTTACCCTACAGGTATTTTAGACAGTTACCGTTATAGACGTGAGGCTGGAGAGCTTAGCTAACGTTAGCTACACTGTAGGAGTTAATGAGCTAAACGTTCATAAACGTATCTATCTCTTTTCCCCAGCCGCGCGAGCGTTCAGCTAACAAAACTTCGAGAAAATCCCGAAGCGTTATTAGTTAAGGAGTAGCGGCGCTACAGGACCCAGTAAGTAAAAGGATATAAAAATGTCCGTGTTAGTTTGGCTTCAGAGTCGCTAATGCTCATCTACGAGTGTTATATCGGTTAACTTATCTAAGCGAATGAGTTAATTTACAACATCACTTCAAGCATGTCGTTACTCCTGAGAATGACAAAGTAAAACCCTTGAAAATATGAGACCCTTTTGAATATGAAACAATGCATAGCTTTAAGACATTATTAAATATCATTTCAGAAACAGTGTTTTGCACTCTGGTGGTATATAGCGTTATTAATATATTGTACGTTTTATTATAGCTAGATATTCAACGATATTTATCATCTTTGTTTTTACAAAAACTCCGCTTGTTCTCTTTAGCCAGAGCTCTGCTGTGGAGGATTGGGGTCAAAGGGTTGACAACTGGACTTTTGGATCTACTGGAGGAGCATGAACATGGTGTTGGAGGGGACTGTAGTCTTTGAGGGTCTGGGTGACATGCAGCAGCTTTAGGAGTGATGCTTGGTCAGGTCTGTGCTCTAAACATTGAATTCCAAAAAACAAAAAACAAAAAAACAAAAAAAAACGACGTGCACCTATGAAGCCATCCGAACGATTATTTTGAGAAACGACATGTTGAGAAACATACGCTTGATGCCATAGTCTCTTTTTTTGTGTCTGACACATTGGGAAAATGGTCTTCAAAAGTCAAATCTTTGCTGTTTTAAAAAATGGTTATGATGTGGTAATGTAAAATAAACAATAAGATACTGATAATCTGCTGGTCTCCAGGTATTTTATGGACCTTTAAGCAAAATAAAACGTGTATTCCCCTGTTTTAAGCAGATCACTGTTTTAACTTTGACTAGTTTCGAAGGAATAAAGTTTTTTAAGTAATATTTGTGTGTTTTAATTGTCAGAGTATTGTTTGGCCAACCTGTTTTTATAGAAAAACATTCACTTTAACAACCTATATTAATGGAAGACAACTTACATTTTTGAGAAGATGAAAAGTTGGGCTAAGCTAAATCAACCTTAGAGAAATATAATTAATTGTGCCAGCAACCAATTCTTGAGCTGACTTAAATATTTGATATTTGAATTACAAGTTGAGTCAACTTAGGATTTTGAACTGGATACACGTTGTGTCAACTAAACAGCAGTGTAAAATATTTAGTTTGGCCAGCAAATTTCTCTAAAAATTGAGTAAGCTTAAAAAAAGCTGTGCAACTTGTTACTGAACTTTTTTACGTTGAGACGACCTGTTTTTTTTTTTTTTTCACAGTGCACTTGGTTGTTAACATACGTCTTTTGCTATTTGAAGTTTTAACATCGCCTTTTCCTATCTACATCTACAAACCACAGATTTCCTTAAAATCTCTTGGCAGAAACTAGGCGTTGGGGTTATTCTTTTGATGGCTGTGCTGCTTCGGTTATTGTCAGTGGCATGATCAAAGATTCATTATTATTATCTTCGAGAAAATTAAATGTTTTTATAAACCTCCAATTTCTGATATTTTAAAGGCTAATACGATTAAAACGTGCAAAAATCTTTTCATGACTTTATTTGCGTACATTTGTATACTTTATAATTTAATTCACATAAACATTTTAAACATAGTTTAAAGCAATATAGCGTAGACCTCAGAAAAATATCTGTATATTGTCTTACACAAAAAAACTTGCATAATACGTATTTTTTGCATACTTCTATATTTACTGCTGCTATTTGCACAAGAACCTTTTCTTTGCTACTACTAACACACGACATGTTTACTGAAGTTACCATCTCATGGAGAATTTAGGCTATTTTCACTATCTTAATTCAGCTCTGTAACAGTGTATTTTATTGTGTAGTATATGTTGCTGTCTGCACATTTGCACAAGTGCACTTTATGTTTTGCATTTTAGTATAGTTCCTAGCTAGGTTTGTTAATTTATGGTGTTAATGTATTACGAACGAACGTTTTTTTTGTTTCACTGTGCACTGACCTGTATATACAGTAGTTGAAATCACAATAGAAGTCTACTTGACTTTTGTCGAAAAATAAGCAATGTCAGACAGTGGAGATTTCCGTCCTTTCATGTAAAGCTTCCATAATTTAATATTTTTGTATTGCTTGTCCACATGATGGCACTGTCTATCTGCAAATGCCGTTTAGAGCGCTGAGCGAAACTGCTATTCCAAAGAGAACCAAATCCACACAATCGTCTTCCTCGGTTACACTGTAGACATCCTTGTCACATCTGTGTTCATTTTCATTTCATTTTTCTTTTTGTTTCTCAATTAAGCCTGTGAAAGAGTTTGTTTATTTAAAGGCTATTGTAAAAACCAAATGTGTTATGATGAAAGACCGGTTAAGGATACTGTGTCTGCTGTGGACGTTGCTTTGTATTCAGAGCGTTTTATCCGGCCATGTTGTGTATTCCATTTCCGAGGAGGTGAGTCTTGGAACAATTGTTGGAAATTTAGCCAAGGACTTGAGTCTTAACGTTGCAGATTTGGAGTCGCGTCGCCTTCAAATTGTATCCGGATCTTCAAAGAAGCATTTCGATGTAGATGTAAAATCCGGGGCTCTGTTCGTGTTGGATCCGATAGACAGAGAGCAGCTTTGTCCGAACAGCGAACGTTGCACAGAGACTCTCGAAGCGATTGTTAATAATCCTTTACAAATGCACAGCGTGGAGGTAAACATCCTTGATATTAACGATCACTCGCCGATATTTTCAGGAAAATCACAGATTATTCGTATTGCAGAACTGGCGGCCCCAGGAGCTAAATTTCCACTCCTTGGTGCCGAAGATCCAGACATTGGAAGCAACTCGGTCAGTTCATACAAGCTGTCCCAAAATGCATTTTTCAGCCTGGAGGTACACACAGATGCTGACCAAGGTCCTTCAGCCGAGCTGGTGCTAATAAAAAATCTTGATCGAGAAAAACAATCCGTCATCCGACTTGTATTGACTGCACTTGACAGTGGCAAACCACCACGATCCGGTACAACGCAAATTATTGTGAATATTTTAGATGCGAATGATAACGCGCCTGTGTTTTCTAAAGCTGTGTACAAAGTTTTGGTTCAAGAAAATGTTGTTGTCGGTACATCTATTTTAAAGCTAAATGCTACTGATCTCGATGAAGGAGTCAATAGTGAGCTTACATTTTCTTTTAAACAAGGTCAAAAGGGAATATCAGATAAATTCGCTATTGATGCAAACACGGGGGACATCTCAGTAATAGGCACATTAGATTATGAAACCACAAACGCGTACGAAATTCGTGTCGAAGCTCGAGATGGAGGCGCTACACCACTCGCATCTCATTCTAAGGTCCTGGTGGAGGTAGGGGATGTGAACGATAACGCACCAGATATTAAGCTCTCATCTCTTTTAGACAGCGTACGAGAAGACGCTAAGAAAGGCACAGTGATTGCATTAATCACAGTTCAGGACAAGGATGGAGGTAAAAATGGAAAAGTGCGCTGTGTCGTGGAGAATTTTCCATTTGTATTAGAGTCAACACAGGGGAAATACTATTCTCTGGTCCTCAATGGTGCGCTTGACCGAGAGGAAAACGCCCTGTATAATGTCTCGATAACAGCCACAGACGAAGGAGTGCCTCCTCTCTCTAGCACAGCTGTACTGACTGTCCATATTTCGGATGTAAATGATAACGCACCTCGTTTCCCTAAATCTTCAATTAATGTTCATGTTAGTGAGAACAGTCCAGCAGGTGCTCTAATAGCAAGTGTATTTGCGCAAGATATCGATTCAGGTGAAAATGCTCAAATAACTTATTCATCACTCAGCAAATCCAACATGCCTTTATCTTCAGCTGTCAGCATCAACGCTGTCACTGGAGAAATTTACAGCATGCAGTCCTTCAACTTTGAGGAGATAAAAACTTTCCAGTTTCAGGTTCAAGCCACTGACTCCGGTGTCCCTCCACTAAGTAGTAACGTGACTGTAAATGTTTTTATCCTGGATGAGAATGACAACATTCCAGTTATTCTCCCTCCATATTCTGAACCTGGATCAGTAAACACTGAGAACATTCCCTACTCTGCTGAAGCGGGCTATTTTGTGGCTAAAGTCAGAGCTGTAGATGCTGATTCCGGTTATAATGCTCTATTATCTTATCATATAACTGAAGCAAAGGGAACGAACCTCTTCCGAATCGGAACCAGTACAGGAGAAATAAGGACTAAAAGAAGAATGAGTGACAATGACTTAAAAACTCACCCTCTTATCATCACTGTCTCTGATAATGGAGAACCTTCACTGTCCACAACTATGAGTATTGAAGTTGTGGTTGTGGAAAACCTGGACAGCCTGCAGCCTTCACTAAGACAAGTGCCAGTAAAGGAGGATAATTTTTCTAATCTGAATCTCTATCTGCTCATCGCTATTGTCTCAGTGTCAGTGATCTTTTTACTGAGCCTCATCGCTTTAATAGCAGTTAAATGCTACGGGACAGACGGTGGTTTCAGCAGGTCCAGCGTTCCAGTGGTCACTACACACCCTGACGGAAGCTGGTCTTACTCAAAATCTACTCAGCAGTATGATGTGTGTTTTAGCTCAGACACACTGAAGAGCGATGTAATGGTTTTCCCCTCGCAGTTTCCTCCTCCAGACGCAGAGCTGATCAGCATTAATGAAGGAGACACTTTTAACAGGACACAAACTCTTCCGAGTACTACAAAGGTAAGGGATTCTCATTTTGTCTAATATGAGCTCGTGATTTGAGCAAAATTGGTCAAAATTAATTATTTCAATATTTTAATTTCCTTATTATCTCTCTTATTAAATCAGAGCTTTATTTGATGAAATACTGTGGTCATGATTTATACGCATTTTATGATGATCAGATTAATAGATTTTTTTTTTTTTTATTGTTTTGTCTATTTTTACACTGAGCTTTTTTCAGCGCCTAGATAGCGGTGCACCGACCTATTTCCCAGTATTTTTCTGAAAGTATTGAGATTGAAGTACATCGATTATTTTCAGTTCATTACATTTCATAGATTATTAGATTGATTATTACATTCTTATTAAAATATTATATGATGACAATCATTCCATTCAAATTGCGCGAGAATTAAAGCTGTTTTCTTTGAGATTTTCTCCTGAAACTTTGTGTAAACATTAAACTTTATGACAAATAAAACCTATTCTATCTATCTATCTATCTATCTATCTATCTATCTATCTATCTATCTTCCACATTTTGCTCTTTTCCTCTTTATAAGTCCATGTGTATATTGTTTATCACGTTTTATAGTAATAATTCTAAACTTACCTGAATGAACCACATGGGGTCGCTGTAGACCGTAAAGTGTAATTTATATATTATTTAATACTAGTCATATTGCTAGCTCGTCCCTTCGAACGCTTCACAACACCTCATGGCACGAGTGAGATCAAACGTCTGCATTTTACTATACTATTATAGTCGGCGTATTTAATAGTTGTTGTTTTTGAAACCACATTTTTAAGTTAGCTTCGCTGTAGGATGGATTATATTCTTGTACATCTGTTCTGTCTTTTCTTCTTGGATTTATCCTCGGGACAGATCGTGTATTCGGTCGCAGAGGAAGTAAATGAGGGAACCGTTGTTGGGAATCTAGCAAAGGATCTGCATATAATCGTTCAGGATCTAGAATCCCGAATGTTTCAGATGATTTCTGCATCTAACAAGAAATATTTTGAGGTCAACCTGAAGACCGGGGCGTTGTTTGTTAATGAGAGGATTGATCGAGAGGCGTTGTGCTCCACATCTCGGAAATGTTCCGTCCATTTAGAGGCTATGGCTCACAATCCGCTAAGGATGTTTCGTATTGAGGTAAATATAATAGACATAAATGATAATGCTCCGATTTTTCCGATTAGTAGACAGATACTTAACCTATCAGAGGTTTCTACACCTGGAGAGAAATTCGCATTATCTTTGGCTGAGGATCCAGACACAGGTAGCAATGCAGTGAAAACCTATAAATTAACCCATAACGAACACTTTACATTAGATGTACAGAATGGGGAGGAGATTATCTCCGTCGAGCTAGTGTTACAGAAAGCTTTAGATCGAGAAAAGCAGGCAGTTTTGAATCTAGTACTGACTGCGATAGATGGAGGAAAACCTTCCATGTCTGGCACATTAGAGATCACTGTAAATGTTTTGGATGTTAATGACAATTCTCCAGTTTTCAGTCAACCGCTTTACAAAGTAAAGGTGAATGAGAATTCCTCTTTTGGCACGCAGGTCATTTCCCTTGCAGCAACAGATTTAGATGAGGGAGTTAATAGTGAAATCGTATATGCTATAGTAAGGCAAGGCAATGCTAAAGGCGCGGATCTGTTTTCAATTCAGCCTGAAAGTGGACTTTTAATTGTTAAAGGCGAAATAGATTATGAAGAAAACCCTGCTGTTGAATTAAGAGTTGAAGCGAAGGATAAGGGTCATCCTCCAAAAAGTTCTCAATGCAAAGTTTTGGTTGAAATTATTGATATGAATGACAATCCACCTGAAATATCGATGACCTCACTCACGAGTACTGTCCAAGAGGACTCTAAAGACGGCACAGCGGTGGCATTATTTACAGTTTCTGACAAGGATGGAGGCAAAAACGGAGTGGTGCATTGCAACATTTTAGGTGCAGTTCCGTTTAAAATAGAGTCATCGTACAGAAATTATTATTCATTAGTTGTAAACGGGCCATTGGATAGGGAAAAAGTCGCAGAGTATAATATTACGATAAAAGCCACAGATGAAGGGAGTTCACCATTGTCTAGCATCAGTGTTTTGAAAGTTCAAATTGGTGACGTCAACGATCATGCTCCTGTCTTTTTAAACCCCATCATAAATGTTTGTGTTAAGGAAAACAGTCCAGCTGGGATTCCGATAGCACGGGTAAGCGCACATGATGCAGATGTGAACGAAAACGCGCTTGTATCGTATGCACTGCTTGGTAGGGGGAAACCCGACTTTTCATTCGAAATAAACTCGGAAAGTGGAGATATCTACAGCAAACTATCTTTTAATTATGAGGAGATCAAGATGTTCCAAGTTCGAGTTCAGGCTAAGGACTCCGGAGCTCCACCTCTGAGCAGCAATCTGACCGTGAACGTTTTTATAATCGACGAAAATGATAACGCCCCCGTCATTCTCCCTCCTTATTCTGAACCTGGATCACTAAACACTGAGAACATTCCCTACTCTGCTGAAGCGGGCTATTTTGTAGCTAAAGTCAGAGCTGTAGACGCTGATTCAGGTTATAATGCTCTATTATCTTATCACATAACCGAACCAAAGGGAACGAATCTCTTCCGAATCGGAACCAGTACAGGAGAAATAAGGACTAAAAGAAGAATGAGTGACAATGACTTAAAAACACACCCTCTTATCATCACTGTCTCGGATAATGGAGAACCTTCACTGTCCACAACTATGAGTATTGAAGTTGTGGTTGTGGAAAATCTGGACAACCTTCAGACTTCACTAAGACAAGTGCCAGTAAAGGAGGATATTTTTTCGGATCTGAATCTCTATCTGCTCATCGCTATTGTCTCAGTGTCAGTGATCTTTTTACTGAGCCTCATCGCTTTAATGGCAGCTAAATGCTCCGGCAGGTCCAGTGTTCCAGTGGTCACTACACACCCTGATGGAAGCTGGTCTTACGCAAAATCTACTCAGCAGTATGATGTGTGTTTTAGCTCAGACACGTTGAAGAGTGATGTAGTGGTTTTCCCCTCGCAGTTTCCGCCTGCAGACGCAGAGCTGATCAGCATTAATGAAGGAGACACTTTTAACAGGACACAAACTCTTCCGAGTACTACAAAGGTAGGAGATATTTATGTTTATATTCTATTTGGGACAAATTTATTTAGGCTGCAAGTTTGTAATTCTGTAGTACGTTTTGTTACTTTGTTTTATGGTGATTCATTACAGTTTATATGAATCAACTTCAATATTTGTCTATAATATTTATTGTTCTCTTCGTTTATATATTATTTTGGTTTCACATTTTCTCTGTGCATTCGCGCTTTAAAACAGATTTTGTTACGTCGGCTAAATACAGTAAACAGAGTACAACAACATTTTAAACATTTTGCTGATTGTGTCTGCAATCCAGCATACAACAAATTGGAATGTATAAATGACTTGAGCCACTGACTCCAGTGTTCCTCCACTAAGTAGCACCGTGACTGTGAACGTTTTGATTCTGGATGAGAATGACAACAGTCCAGTTTTTCTTCCTCCTTATTCTGAACCTGAATCAGTAAACATTGAGAACATTCCCTACTCTGCTGAAGCGGGATATTTTGTAAACAGAGTACAACAACATTTTAAACATTTTGCTGATTGTGTCTGAAATCCAACATACAACAAATAGGTATGTACAAATGACTTGAAGGATTTTACCATTCTGATACAGTTTCGCTTAGATTTCTTACATGTCTTTATGTATAAACAGTTTTGTGCTTAAGAAAGAAAAACTTGATTGGGCTTTCTTTTTTTTGATGTAATCCCGTGGTCATCACGCATTTTATGATAACCAGATTATTAGTTTAGGCTTTTTTTGTCCATATTTCTAGTGAGTTTTTTTTTTTCAGCGTCTAGATAGCGGTGCACCGAGCTTTTTCCCAGTATTTTTTCAGAAATTATTAAAATTGAAGTACATCTATTACTTTAAATTTATGACATGTAGTTGATGATTTCATAGATTATAAGATTGATTATAAAATTCCTATTAAAATGTTATATGATGACAATTATGCCATTAAATTTGCAGAAGAATTAAAGCTGATTTCTTTGAGATTTTCTATATTTAAACTTTGTGTAAACTTTATGACAAATAAAAATTATTCTATCTATCTATCTATCTATCTATCTATCTATCTATCTATCTATCTATCTATCTATCTATCTATCTATCTATCCACAAAAATTTGCGTGAACGCCAACCCCCTTTTTTTGGTTTCATTAAGCATTGTCTTCAGTCTAATTAATATAATACTATTACATCAGATTATGCTGAATTCTTAGAAGCTATAATTAAACATTACTACAAAAAGTATAAAGTTCCACCTAATGTAAATGTAAACTGGTGTTGAATGAAAACAGTTTTAAATTTGTGGGTGAAATTATGACTAAAATTGACACATGAGGTCGACGTTGACCGTAACAACGATAGTGAACATAATTCTTATTCAGACTCCACCCTTATTTACATGCAGTACAAAGGGGGGAGATCAAGCCGACGCCATTCTGTAACCAAGCGCAGAAGACATTTTTTATTATGTCAATATCGAGCTTATCTGCATTTTAACCACGCAGTCCTTTAAAAAAATATATATTTTATAGGTCTACACACTCATACAAAAAATGGATGTCTTTTCTTGCAAAACGCGTATGTTTTTTTGGATCGTCATGTGGCTTTGTTTGTGGGATTTGTGCTGCACTCAGATCGTCTATTCCGTGACAGAGGAAGTTAATAAAGGCACCGTTGTTGGAAATATGGCGAAGGATCTTAACCTGAATGTCCGGGAATTAGAATCGCGAATGTTTCAGATTGTTTCTGGCTCCAACAAGAAGTATTTTGACATTAGTCCGAAGACTGGTGAGTTATACGTAGACAAGAGAATTGATCGAGAGGATCTTTGCCCAGTGAGTCAAACATGTTCTTTACATATTGAAGCAATTGCACAAAATCCTTTAAGGCTGTTCAGTGTCAGTGTTACTATATTGGATGTAAATGATAACGCTCCGACATTTCCTTATAACATATATAATTTAAACATTACTGAAAATGCATTTCCTGGCGAAAGATACCCTTTGCCGAAGGCGACCGATTTAGATGTCGGTGTTAACTCGATTAAAACCTACAAGCTCAGTTCAAATGAATATTTTTTACTAAATAGTCAGAGTGTCGCAGAACAGAATATCTCCCCACAATTAATTTTACAGGAACCCTTAGACAGCGAGAAGCAGGCGACGATTAAACTCGTTCTCACTGCCCTGGATGGTGGAAAACCTGCTAGGTCTGGCACACTTGATGTAACTGTGACTGTAATCGATGTAAATGACAACACTCCAAAATTCAGCAAGGATCTGTATAAAGTCCGTGTTCATGAAAATGCTATGTTGGGAACACAGATTATTAAACTAAACGCCAGCGATACAGATGCAGGGACGAATGGACAGATCGTTTATTCATTAATAAGCCACGGAAAAGAAAAGTCGAGCGACCTTTTTCAGATCAACCCAGTCACGGGTGAAATCTCAGTGAAAGGACATTTGGACAGAGAGGACACTGCAGCGTTTGAGCTTCACGCACAGGCTAAGGACAAGGGCTTTTCACCTCGGGCTTCTTACTGCAAAGTTTTAGTCGAAGTGCTGGACGTGAACGACAATGCGCCTGTAATTTCCCTTACATCTCTCTCCAGCCTTGTAAAAGAAGACGCGACTTCTGGCACCGTGGTTGGGTTGATAACGATTGCGGATAACGACGCAGGCCAGAACGGAGAGATCAGTGCTGCGCTTAAAGGATCCAGTCCTTTCATTCTTCAACCATCTTATAAAACATATTACTCATTAATAGTGGATGGACCTCTGGACAGAGAAAAGACTTCTGAATATAACATCACTGTTACAGCTAATGATAAAGGCACTCAGTCTCTTGTCACCAATATGGTTCTCACTATTCACGTTTCGGACGTAAATGACAATCCACCTCGTTTTACAGACAAATCCATTGGCGTCTATGTGAAGGAAAATACTCCTGCTGGAGAAATCATAGCCACAGTGACAGCAACTGACGCAGATATAAACGAAAACGCTCAACTTATGTACTCTTTCATTCCTAGGAACTATTTAAGTTCCATGGTAGACATTAATTCTGCAAATGGTAACGTATACAGTAAACAGTCATTTGATTATGAAACGATTAAATCATTTCAGTTTCAAATTCAAGCCACTGACTCCGGTGTTCCTCCACTAAGTAGTACCGTGACTGTGAACGTTTTGATTCTGGATGAGAATGACAACAGTCCAGTTTTTCTCCCTCCTTATTCTGAACATGGATCAGTAAACACTGAGAACATTCCCTACTCTGCTGAAGCGGGCTATTTTGTAGCTAAAGTCAGAGCTGTAGACGCTGATTCAGGTTATAATGCTCTATTATCTTATCACATAACCGAACCAAAGGGAACGAATCTCTTCCGAATCGGAACCAGTACAGGAGAAATAAGGACTAAAAGACGAATGAGTGACAATGACTTAAAAACTCACCCTCTTATCATTACTGTCTCTGATAATGGAGACCCAATCTTGTCAACGACTTTATCTATGGAAGTTGTAGTGGTTGAACCCATAGATGATACTCAAACAGACATAAGAAGAATGCCAGTAACGGAAGATGATTTTTCTGATCTGAATCTCTATCTGCTAATCGCTATTGTCTCAGTGTCAGTGATCTTTTTACTGAGCCTCATTACTTTAATAGCAATTAAATGCTACGGGACAGACGGTGGTTTCAGCAGGTCGAGCGTTCCAGTGGTCACTACACATCCTGACGGGAGCTGGTCTTACTCTAAATCCACTCAGCAGTATGATGTGTGTTTTAGCTCAGACACATTGAAGAGTGACGTAGTAGTTTTTCCCTCGCCGTTTCCGCCTGCAGACGCAGAGCTGATCAGCATTAATGAAGGAGACACTTTCAACAGGACACAAACTCTTCCGAGTACTGGAAAGGTAAGAAGCATTACGTAGTTATAAGCGAATAACTAATCTCACACCAAAATCCAAAAAAAAAGTAAAATCATTTGTATCGTTTGTAGATACGATAATTAATACTATATATATATATATATATATATATATATATATATATATATATATATATATATATATATATAATTGCCTTAAATTTAGTGCATTTTATTGATTTTATTACGACTCATAGTCATTTCAGGACAATGGACAGTTACAGGCGTAAGAGATAGGCAGATAACTTTACAAGTTTAAACGGTTAATAGTAAAACTCAATCAATAGTTTACAGACAACGCTGCTTTTTTAAGCCCCGTGTATGACATAAAAATATCACAGAATAAATCACATTAAGTATAGAATAAACACCGAGATGCAATTCATTATTAAAGTGCAGGAAGTAAAAGAAGAAATGATAGAGCTGTAAATATAAGAAAAATTTAAAATATATGCCATAAATATAAAAATATTTTCTGACGTTTCAATAATGTAAATTAACAACGATGCTTACACCATTTTGATTATTTGGTTTGCATTTGGGTTATGACGTGAGTGGTTTTGACGACTAATGCTGCTAATTTATTTATTTATTTGCGCTGGTTAACTGGTTTCATTGCTTAAAAAATATTGGTTTTATTTTATGAAATGAGCGAACAAAACTATCCAAAAGCTATATAATTATCTGATACACCACATGGGGGCGCTGCAGACCGCGACTTTGTCAATGCACCACCCTAATAAAAAACAAATCTATACTTGAGATCATATCGAACGCATTTGACGGTGGGACATGAACTCTGTCGGATGGTTTTGTGTCTTTCAATCTGAGCATTTGGGCAAATCCTTTTGTTTATTTTTTTTTTAAACAACGAGGGCCACGTCGCCATGGATTACTCAGGATGCTTCATTACGTTAATTCTGATGCTTCTTTGTTTAGGGGATGTGTCAGTTGGTCAGATTGCGTATTCCGTCTTAGAGGAAGTGAAAACCGGGACGGTTGTCGGGAACATTGCGAAAGACTTGAACATTAATGTGCATGACTTGGACTACCGCCTGTTTCAGATCGTATCTGGATCTATTAAGAAGTATTTTGATGTGAACCTGAAGACAGGGGTTCTGTTTGTAAACGAGCGAATTGACCGTGAGGAAGTTTGCACTTTAGACCAGAAATGCGTCCTGAATATCGAGGCTCTTGCTCAGAATCCTCATAATCTTTACAGGATTGAGATAACGATCGTGGACATAAATGATAACGCACCTCATTTCCCTGTAGAAACGGTCAAGCTGAATATAACAGAGAACGCAAGCCCCGGGGAGAGGTTTCTTCTTCCGGCAGCTGAGGATGATGATATAGGTAGCAATGCGCTGAAAAATTACCGTCTGAGTACGAACGAGTTCTTCTCTATAGATGTTCAAAACGATGAACAGAGTGTGTCGGCTGAGTTGGTGCTGCAGAAGGCTTTAGACAGAGAAAAACAGTCAACTCTTCGCCTGCTGCTTAATGCTCTAGATGGGGGAAAACCTCCCAAATTTGGTACCTTAAATATAATTGTGAACGTCATAGATGTCAACGACAATAGTCCAGTCTTTAGCATGCCTCTATATAAAGCAAAAGTGAAGGAAAACATCTCAATAGGGACCAAAATTCTTTCTGTCTCTGCGTCTGATTTAGATGAGGGCATACACAGTGACATCACCTACTCGATTTTAGGACACGGGAAGTCAAAGAAAGATTTGTTCATCATAATTCCTGAAACAGGTCAAATTTTAGTAAACAGACAACTTGATTATGAAGAAAATCGAGCTATTGAGTTGCGAGTTCAGGCAAGAGATAAAGGCTTTCCTCCGCAGAGTACACAGTGTAAAGTATTGGTAGAAGTTTTGGATGAAAATGACAACGCTCCAGAAATTAAAACGACTCAATTACTAGACAAGGTGAAAGAGAACACTAAACCTGGGACTGTTGTAGCTTTAGTTACTGTTTCTGATAATGATGGAGGCAACAATGGCGTTGTGCAGCTTAAAGTCACTGGTTCTTTCCCATTTAAATTAGAACCATCATATAAAGACCATTACTCCTTGCTTGTAGACGGGGCTTTAGACCGAGAAACTATTTCTCAGTATCACATTCCTCTTGAGGCTGTAGATAAAGGAACTCCGCCTCTTTCCAGCAGTGCTATAATAACTGTCAATATTGCAGATGTTAATGACAATGCTCCACGTTTTCCATCACCTTTTGTTAATGCTTATATAAGGGAAAATGGATTGGTTGGGGATTGTGTGGTAAAAATAATAGCAGAGGATTTAGATCTTGGAAAAAATGCAGAACTTTCATATTCACTGATAGAGAATTCCAGGAGTGTTGTTCGGGTATCACAGATGATAAACGTCAATTCTGTGAATGGTGAAGTATTTACCATGCAGTCTTTCAACTACGAAGAAACAAAACGACTCCAGTTTATAGTAGGCGCTACAGACTCAGGAGATCCTCCACTAATTAGTAACGTGACTGTGAACGTTTTTGTCCTGGATGAGAATGACAACAGTCCAGTTTTTCTCCCTCCTTACTCTGAACTTGGATCAGTAAACACTGAGAACATTCCCTACTCTGCTGAAGCGGGCTATTTTGTAGCTAAAGTCAGAGCTGTAGATGCTGATTCAGGTTATAATGCTCTATTATCTTATCATATAACTGAATCAAAGGGAACAAATCTATTTCGAATCGGAACCAGTACAGGAGAAATAAGGACTAAAAGACGAATGAGTGACAATGACTTAAAAACTCACCCTCTTATCATCACTGTCTCTGATAATGGAGAACCTTCACTGTCCACAACTATGAGTATTGAAGTTGTGGTTGTGGAAAATCTGGATAACCTGCAGCCTGGACTAGGACAAGTGACAGTAAAGGAGGAAAAGTTGTCTGATCTGAATCTTTTTCTGTTCATCGCTATTGTCTCAGTGTCAGTGATCTTTTTACTGAGCCTCATCGCTTTAATAGCAGCTAAATGCTACAGGACAGACAGCGGTTTCAGCAGGTCCAGCATTCCAGTGGTCACTACACACCCTGATGGGAGCTGGTCTTACTCTAAATCCACTCAGCAGTATGATGTGTGTTTTAGCTCAGACACACTAAAAAGTGACGTTGTAGTTTTCCCCTCGCCGTTTCCTCCTGCAGATGGAGAGTTGATTAGCATTAATGAAGGGGACACTTTTAACAGGACACAAACTCTTCCGAGTACTACAAAGGTAAGATTCAATTCTCCATTAAATTTTAGGCCACACAATCTTAATTTAAGCTTTTAAGCTTTTTGTCTTATTCAGTCTGCTCTTTTACATGATGTGTTACACTGTGTAGGTTGTTAACATGTTGATATGACTCCACAGAACTTCTGGGGTGAGCTGTAGTGTGTGGTATCAGTAGCTTTGCAACATAATCATTAGGTACTGTGGATTGTAGGGTGGGGCTTACATGAATTTTACTTGTTTGCCTGGTGTATCCAATGAGTGCTCAAATGGATTAAGATAGGTCAGTCACTTGCAATTTGCTTACTTGGCACCGTAGATGGTGGGTTATGGTGCACTGGGTGTTCTGGTGCTTTTCTATCATTCTATCATGGCCTATCATGGTATTTACTTTTTTGTGCTGCAAATAGCTTTTATGTGGCTCATTATATATATATAAGCAGAGAAGATTAAAAAGAATTTTGTCATTTAAGGTTTCTGGTATAACTGCTGAGGATTCGTACAATTATTTACTCACTAACATTGTATAAATATAGTATTATTATCGGTTGTTGACACTGTATTAGTAACAATGGTTTACAGTATGTCATTTTCGATTGCAACTGTAATTGTGAAAAAATTATAAAATAATTAGCTATAAAGTGTCAGTAATAGCATTTAGTGGAAAATATTTTTTGGTTAAAACAAGGCTATTATTGAGCGCTCATCAATCAACCACCAGTATTATTAGCTGTCATAGTTTAATTTAATTTACATGATATTTTATTATTTCACTTTTGTGCACTTAGCAAGGGATATATATATATCCAGCAAAAAAAGAAACGTCCCTTTTTCAGGACTGTGTATTTCAACAATAATGTTGTAAAAATCCAAATAACTTTACAGATCTTCATTGTAAAGTGTTTAAACAATGTTTTCCATGAATGTTCAATTAACCATAATTAATTAATTAACATGCACCTGTGGAATGGTCGTTAAGACCTTAACAGCTTCCAGAAAGTAGGCATTTAAGGCCACAGTTCTAAAAACGCAGGACACTAAAGAGACTTGTCTACCGACTGTGAAAAACACCCAAAGAAAGATGCCCAGGGTCCCTGCTCATCTGCGTGAACGTGCATTAGGCATGCTGCAGGGAGGCATGAGGACTGCTGATGTGGCTAGGGCAATAAATTGCCATGTCCGCATTGTGAGATGCCTAAGACAGCGCTACAGGGAGACAGGAAGGACAGCTGATCATCCTCGCAGTGGAAGACCACGTGTAACAACACCTGCACAGGATGGGTACATCCGAATATCACACCTGCGTGACAGGTACAGGATGGCCACAACAACTGCCCGAGTCACACCAGGAACACACAATCCCTCCATCAGTGCTCAGACTGTCCGCAATAGGCAGTCCATGAGGAGGAGATGCACTGCAGTACTTCAAGCAGCTGGTGGCCACACCAGATACTGACTGGTACACTCCACATGTGTTCATTCATAGTTTTGATGCCTTCAGTGAGAATCTACCAATGTAAATGGTAACGAAAATAAAGAAAACACATTGACAGATAGATGAGAAGGTGTGTCCAAACTTTTGGCCTGTACTGTAAATATATATAAATATATATATATATATATATATATATATATATATATAGAGAGAGAGAGAGAGAGAGAGAGAGAGAAAAAGAGAGATAAAGAGACAGGGAGAGAAACAGAGACAATGATCTAAAGTGGTCTAAAGTGCAAATGATTTGAGCCCATATCCTTCCAGATGCCCAGTCCATGTACTGAGCCCAGTTCTATAACTCTATAATTTTTTGAAAATTGTAAAAGTAAATTGTCAATTAATAGAGAGGCTAGATTTCACTAACTGCAGCAGCTTGAGAATATGCAGCTGTGTGGAGACATAAAGAAGTATATTAAAATATTTTTTTATTACTTTAGGTGCAGCTAACTCTTTTTCTAATTGCACATTTCAAACAACCTCATATTGCCACCATTATTCATAAAATAGTGCCAGACGTGAGAGGTCTCTTTAATCTGAAGTGTTAGTAAAGGCTTTGTTGGTTATCCCTGCCTCCTCTGCAGAGGCTAAGAGGAGTTTTAGTACCCTGATGAGGCTTATGACATGGCTTAGATTATAAAGGAGTGGCCATGTGTCATATGCACCAAGAGAAACTGGACAGACTAGATCTTGAAAGAATGTACCGGTCTTTGATGGTACTGTAGCCACAAGCAGACATTTGGATTTTTTGCTTAAAAAATGGCAAGAAAAAAGAGATAAGGAAAAAACAAAACAGTCTAATACAATAGATGGTTAGACATTGTTAAACAAAATGATATAAAAGATATCAGATATGAATTTTAAACTCTATATTGTTCACATTTTTACGTTCAATATATTGTAGCACTGGGGTATAGTTATAAATTATAAGTATAGCTATCACTGCACAGTCTGTGTAAAAGGGTAGGGGAGAGAGAGAAAGGGACCACTTTTGTGTGTGTGTGTGGTGTATGCGTGTGGGGGCGTGTGTATGGGAAGACGCATGCGTGAGAGTTTTTCTGTGTGTGAGAATGTTAGGTTCGGGTCTGAGTGAGAGAGGCATAATACCGTTCTGGTTGTTGTTGTTTTTGCTGTGGCCGACAACAGCCAAGTTAATAAAACTCTAGTGTTTTGTACTGGTGGTGTGGTTCCTATAGCGGTAAGCGCTACAATATTATTTTGATACAAAAACACCCCTAAAATTAACTTCTGCCTCAAGGTGTCGCTGGTGACCGTGACATTGAATGCTATATCATTTCCTAATCAACTCTCCACCTCCACTGCTCCATATTCATACACGCAGAGGTGGAGCGTAAGGCAACCTCAGACTGAATTATAAAGAACATATAGCCAAAAGGAAGAGTCTGGAGCCGTTTATATGGCTTGAGAATAGCAGGTTAGTTAATCGTTAATAATAATCAAAACGTGTAAACACGACGTAGTCATGAGATTTCTGCCTAGTGGATCGTTAGCCGTGATCAGGGCGCTGCCGCTGCTGCTGCTTTGTTTGTCGGGTTTTTCTCACGGTCAGATTTCGTACTCCATCACAGAGGAGGTAAAGAAAGGAACCGTGGTTGGAAATATAGCCAAGGACCTCAACATTGACATTCAAGAACTGCAGTCACGGGCGTTTCAAGTTGTGGCTGGATCTAATAAGTATTTTGATTTGAATCCAAAAATTGGGTCTCTGTTTGTCCACGACCGAATCGACAGAGAGGAGCTGTGTGAGAGCAAGCAGAAATGCTTCCTCAACATTGAGCTAATGGCACAGAATCCTATTAAGCTTTATCGTGTGGAGGTAAGCATTATAGACATTAACGACAACCCGCCGGTTTTTTCACTGCAAAAACTAGTGAAAAATATAACAGAAAATGTTGTACCTGGAGATCGGTTTGCGCTGTCTGCGGCCCGTGACATGGATGTCGGTGTAAACACAGTAAAAAGCTACAGTCTGGGCCCTAATGAACATTTTTCTCTCGATGTTCAGACCTACGGACAAAGCCTATTTCCAGAACTGGTCGTGCAAAAACCTTTAGACAGAGAGAAACAGTCTGTGTTTAATCTCGTATTGACGTCTATGGATGGGGGGAAACCTCCCAGGTCCGGAACACTTGATATAACAATTAATGTTTTAGATGTAAATGATAATAATCCCGTATTTAGTAAACCTCTTTATAAGGTTAAGATTGAAGAAAATGCTTTTGTTGGAACGAAAATTTTGACTGTCACTGCCACCGACTCCGATGAAGGTGTGAACGGGGAAATTATTTACTCACTTGTAGATCAACACGAAAATGCTGCGTCGGATTTATTTTCTATAAACAACCAGACTGGGGAGATCAAAATTAAAGGTAACATTGATTATGAAGAATCCTCTGCGATTGAATTAAGAGTACAAGCTCAGGACAAGGGCCATTCTCCAAAACACACTTATTGTAAAGTGTTAATTGAAGTAGTGGATGTGAATGACAATGCACCAGAGATATCAGTGACTCTGCTCATGAGCTCCGTAAGCGAGGACATCAAACCTGGTACAGATGTTGCATTAATCACTGTATCAGATAAAGACAGTGGAACAAATGGCAAAGTAAATTGTACAATTTTAGTACCGAGTCCTTTTAAATTACAATCATCATACAAGAACTATTATTCTCTTCTTTCAAATGAACCTCTGGACAGAGAGCAGGTCTCACAATATAATATTACAGTTCTAGCTAATGATAAAGGAACTCCTTCCCTCTCAAGCAGTCACGTTATAACAGTTCATGTCTCTGATGTGAATGATAACGCGCCTTCATTTCCTGCAGCGGTGATAAACATTAGCCTGAAAGAGAATAGTCCAGTTGGAGGCCTGTTGGCATCACTAACGGCACGTGACTTAGACATCGGTGAGAATGCGCTTGTTTCGTATTCATTAATTGATACAGAGAGCAGCAGAGTGTCAAATCTGATGAACATTAACTCACACACCGGTGAACTGTACAGTCTGAAGACTTTCGATTACGAAGAAATAAAAAGAATCCAGTTTCAAGTTCAAGCCACTGACGCTGGTGTTCCTCCACTAAGTAGTAACGTGACTGTTAATGTTTTTGTCCTGGATGTGAATGACAACAGTCCAGTTTTTCTCCCTCCTTATTCTGAACCTGGATCAGTAAACACTGAGAACATTCCCTACTCTGCTGAAGCGGGCTATTTTGTGGCTAAAGTCAGAGCTGTAGACGCTGATTCAGGTTATAATGCTCTATTATCTTATCATATAACTGAATCAAAGGGAACGAACCTCTTCCGAATCGGAACCAGCACAGGAGAAATAAGGACTAAAAGAAGAATGAGTGACAATGACTTAAAAACTCACCCTCTTATCATCACTGTCTCTGATAATGGAGAACCTTCACTGTCCACAACTATGAGTATTGAAGTTGTGGTTGTGGAAAATCTGGACAGCCTGCAGCCTTCACTAAGACAAGTGCCAGTAAAGGAGGATAATTCTTCTAATCTGAATCTCTATCTGCTCATCGCTATCATCTCAGTGTCAGTGATCTTTTTACTGAGCCTCATCGCTTTAATAGCAGCTAAATGCTACGGGACAGACGGTGGTTTCGGCAGGTCCAGCGTTCCAGTGGTCACTACACACCCTGACGGAAGCTGGTCTTACTCTAAATCTACTCAGCAGTATGATGTGTGTTTTAGCTCAGACACACTGAAGAGTGACGTAGTGGTTTTTCCCTCGCAGTTTCCTCCTCCAGACGCAGAGCTGATCAGCATTAATGAAGGAGACACTTTTACTCGAACTCAGACTCTTCCCAGCACAGTGAAGGTAAGACCATGCTTAGTTTAGCTTATCTAATTTTTGAGCATAGTAAATTTGTTCCTTATTAAAACACAACGGAAATGTGTCTCATTCAAACGCTTATATCTGGCGCATTCACATTTTTCAAACTCCAACTCACCTTTTTTTTTATTTATTTCAAGTTACATTAATTGTACGCGTTCTTTTAACATAGAATAAACTTGCTATTCAGTCTCTCACAGTAATGATGTAAACCCGTACTGCTCTGAAGTCACTTTTCTCGTTCACCCTGCAGTTCTGTCATGCCTATGTTTTACAAGCCACGGGCTTCCTCGCGGTTTGTTCAGGGAGATAATGTTGAGGTCAGATATTCATTTTAAAATGTAAATGTACTTAGAATTTAAAAAATATATATATTTTTTAGTGTTTCTTTCAGCTTACAATTCTGGGCTGCGTTTCCTCATAACGATTGATCTTAGCGCTTAAGAGCGTTTTCTACGAGTCATTTTGCGAACGTTCGTTAATGTTTCACGCTTTTTCCAAAAATGCACTTAACACAATTTCACGTAGCCCTGCTTTAGGTGCTACTTAGGAGTCGCTATCTGTTGGTCACGTGCTGAAATGTCACACTGTAAAATGGCTCGTCATTGTTGCACATGCTGTTTTAGCAATCCATCTAAGTTTCTACTTGTTCTACTTGTGTGAATGTACAGTATATTCAACTCGTGTCATATTTCTTATGTATTTCTTTTTCAGCAAGTTTAAAAAACACTGTCTTGCTCCAATCTCGCATAAAACAAATTCTAACAGTTCTAACAGCATCATTTTCAATAATTATATGAAACCTTAAATATTTAAGCAGAATTATTTATCAATTTCTTTATCAACAATTGCTTATCTCACATCAAAATAAATAATTAATTAATTAAATAAATAAGCTTTTACATTTATTTATAAAAAAAGTTTAGCTTAATTATTTTCACCTAAAGTACATTAAAATAAGCATTTAAATAAGCACATACCTAGTGGTGGAGACATTAGAAAAATGAATGAAATCAAAATAAAAAAAAAATACATTTTTCAAAAAGAAAAAAATAATATTATTTTGAAGGAAGTGGAGCTCTCTTTGTGCCACAAAAGTGTTGTGCTGTAATAACAGGAAGATGAAGAGGTGGAGGAAGAGAACGTATAGTCGAGATGAGACTGATGCACAACCAAGACATGTTCAATATGTTCAATTCATGCTTTATGCACGCCAGCAAGTCATCCTTTATTTGTGTCATCTTTAAAGCACATAAAATATTTTTGGGTTAAGACTTACATACACTACACTACACACACTCTGGACCGACCAACCTTACGAACGTGTGACTTACCTAAGAGATACTTAGCGTAAGAACGTTTCGGGAAATGCGTCATGACGTTAAGAGAGAGGTTAAGGTACAACTTAAGAACTACTTAGCGATAAGAAGCTTTCGAGAAACCGGGCCCTGATTATGAACAAGCTAATGATGGAATATACTGTAGGCCTGTTTAAGAATTTTATTTCATTTGATATCAGAACGAATAGAGTGACTTTTAATTAGCCTATTTCATAATGTGACTAATGCGTTAAAATTGGCGAGTGAAAAAAAACAGGTGGCAAACTATTTCTCAGCGATACAGCGTGTTGTTGTGCTAAACTGAAGACAGTGCCGTCCGCGGAGCCGTGTGGGTCATGTACATTTTGCCTTTAGACAAAACTTCAGGCCTTTTCATCTTTTTCCTGAGGTCGCTATTTAAAAAAAAAAGGTTTCGCCTTTCAAGGCAACAGATTATGGAGCTTCTTGACCTGCTCAGACCTGAGCTTGCCAGGCCAACGCGTCGTACATACGCTCTACGTCCAGCTGCTCACTGCTTTTTGTTTAAAATATGTTTCATTGATCATTAGCCATTATCCATAACTGAATGGGCATTTCTTTGACATGTTTTGTTTTATGAAATTTGATTTGGTTAAATGAGAAAATAAACTTGGGCGTTTCAAACCCCGCATCCATTCATTTTTCTGAGTGATTATAATGCGTAATACACCTATCTCACCATTGCGTTTTGACTCGCTGTGAGATGCGGTTTTATACCCCTATATCACCTACGCGGTTTCGCGCCGTGGCCGTAAGTAGGGTTCATTATGATTCACCGCGAGTTTTGCGCTGTGATTACGTTTCCATCTTTCCGCGCGAAAATTTAAACGTTAAAATTTTTTGAACTTGCAGAACTTTGCGGGACGTCGGCGGGCACTTGCGGCCGCTCACGGTGCCTAACACCGCATCTCACCCTGAGTCAAAGCGCATACTGTAGGTGGGAGGTCCGCGAGCTTCCGCATGTTAAACATGTGTAACCCTCCTTTCTTGATTTGTCTGACTATTCTCCAGTCTCTATCTGGCTGTGGGTAAAAAGCGGGCTACAGTTGAGTTTGCAAAACTTAGTTTATTAAGCCAAACAGCACGACAGTATATGAACAACTCTCATGTGCTTCTCACACCGTGTCACTCTCTCACCTGTCCCCCTGGGAACCCAGGACAGGTAACTTGTTAGTTCCTCTTATCATAAGTAACATAATCAATAAATTAAATATTACACATGCAGAGATATAGACAAAATAATAGCTAATAATGCACTGTAAATAATAATTAAATAATATAAATTTCTAAATTAAAACACATAAATAAATGAATACCATGATATGCAATACCTGTAATAAATAACAAATCAATGCAGTAAACTTAAAATAATCCAAAGTATATTGTTTGTAGGAACTAAGGTTACAGTCTTCCTTTGCTACGAGTAGAAATGTCCTCATTTCAATAAACCAGTGAGAAAATAAATAACAGACATGAGAGAAAACAACAAGGGCAACCTTGGCAAACATCAGCAACAATTTTTTTTTTTTTTTTTTGAGTTACACATAAAACAGCAATATAGTCTTATGAAAGGTAGTGTTTAGCCTGCGTCCTACTCAAAACATTCACATGCAAATTGCAGTGCAACACCCAGTTACAGCACCCAAAGAACAAAATACGAGATGTGACCTGCACGGGCCCATGGCTAAGTGAAGCGCGTCCACCAACGTGACTGTTGGTAACAGGTGAAGATGGGGAAGAACCAGGGTCAGTAAGATTAACATTAGGTTTACTCCTGCCCTGAGGAACAGTCCTGGTTGGAATGGTTAGGCTCTGCCGTCCAGCCGTGGCAGGAACGTAAGGAGGAGTTGGAGGGCGAAAAGGAAGAGCCCCTGACAATGCAGTGAGACAAGAAGTTGGAGCCACTGATGTGTCAGCTCTAGATGACATGTGAGATGCATGAGGGATAATCGGAGCAGCTGGTAAAACCCCTTTGTATGCCTTCAATCTGTTATGGTGAACAACCCATGACTTTAAACGTGCGTCTCTAGGATCCGTGATCTCATATGTGACACCTGGGCATCCATCTCTGCTCATCCGTCGCTGGACCACAAATGGCCCTTTCCATCTAGGAGCAAGCTTCTGCATCTTTTGTGCAGGGTTATCCAAAAGAACAAGGTCACCTGGTTGGTGAGGGTGAAACACCAACTTCTTGTCATACTGAGTCTTCTGACGCTGTTTAGTTGTAGTAGTGTTCTGAGCCGTATCTTTGAAAGCATATGACAAACGCAGGGCAAGGTGCTTGGCATAAGCCGCTGGCGTACCTGGTGTTGATGAGGTCAATGCAGGACTACAGTTCAACATGACATCAAGTGGCAAATTTGGTTCCCTGCCATGAACAAGGAAGAACGGGGAAAATCCTGTGCCAGAATGAACACTTGAGTTATATGCCAGTTCAGCTTGTGGCAAATACTGATCCCATTCACCTCCAGTGTGTGATATATATTTAGCGAGTTGATCTTTCAGCGTCCTGTTTAGTCTCTCTACCAGGCCGTCTGATTGGGCATGATATGGAGATGTGCGTGTTTTGGTAATGCCCAGTAATGTGCAGAGATGTTTAATGAGGTCCGATTCAAATTGCCTGCCCTGGTCTGTGTGAATGGACTCTGGTAAGCCATGTTGTCGTATGTAGTCCTCAAAAATGCACTTTGCCACAGTAGTCGCGCGTTGGTCCTTCAGCGGGAAGAGATTGACATAGCGTGTAAAATAGTCCATGACTACAAGAACATACCTGTTGCCTTGTGTAGTAACAGGTAGCTCAGTGATGTCCGCGGCAATCATTTGAAATGGCCTTTCTGCTTGGATTGGCTGTAGTGGAGCCCTTTCATGTGGAGTGGGAGAACCCCGTTTTTGACATGGCAAGCACTCAGTACAAAACTTGTGAATATCACGGGACATATATGGCCAGTAACAAATGCGCCGGGCTCTTAGCAACGTGCGCTCTGCACTCAGATGACCACTAAATGGATTACCATGCAATGCTATCAGAGCTGTGGGGATAAGCGCAACAGGCATAACAACTTGAAAAGTATCAGACGTGTATGGACTTGTTTTGGTTTTCCTGCACAGGATTCCCTGCCGAATAGTCAACTTGGGATATTCTTGCCACAGTTTTCGCAGGACGGGGGACGAGTGTTTCAAGTGGCCAATTGGTGGTCTGGCTTTGTTGTTCTTTAGCCATGAAAAGACTTTACTGAGACAGTCATCATTATGTTGTTGTTTCTGCAATTTGTCCAAATCCACCGACAGTGTGTGACTGATGTCCGTGAGACCAGAAGCATTATTGGTATCGCTGTTACTGCCTCCGTGGTTGATTTCATCTGTGGCAGTGATTGCTGAGATTGCACATTGAACAGCTTTGCTCTGGGTCATTGCGTTAGGACGCCTGGACATAGCATCAGCGTTGGCATGCTGTTTACCTTCCCGATGCACGATGATGTAATCATACAAATCCAGCTCAAGTATCCATCGACTGCGTCTACCAGTTGGATCATTATCCACTGAAGACTTCTTCAGACTGAGGAGGGGTTTATGATCGGTGACCACAGTGAATGAACTGCCAGACAAGAAATGTTTAAAATGTCTTACAGACCAAACAACTGCCCAAAGTTCACGGTCAAATGTAGACCATTTCCTTTCAGAACAGTTGAGTGTGTGGCTTGCGTAGGCTATAACATGTTCTTTAGTGTCCTGTTTTTGAGCCAGCACCGAGCCGATGCTCTCCTGAGAAGCATCTGTGTACAAGAAGAAAGGCTCAGTGAAGATGGGGTGTGCCACAATAAGTGGGTGAGTAAGAGCATGTTTCAGTGACTGAAAAGCATTCTCACATTCGACAGTCCATTTAAATACTGTTCCTTTTTGTGTGAGAGCATGCAGTGGCGCAGCAATCACAGAAAAGTTCCTAACAAACCTACGGTAGTAGGAACACAATCCAAGAAACGCCCTTACCTCTGTGGTTGTTCTAGGTGTAGGCCATCTGCGAACCTTTTCAAGGTTTCTCGCATCAGGCTGGAGTCCTTGGTTGGAAACTACATGTCCCAGGAAAGTCACTTGAGATTGTGCCAGGTGACACTTCTTGGCTTTTAACTTGAGGCCAGCTGAGCGAAACCGGCTGAACACTTCCTTGAGGGTCTGTAAGTGGTCTGCAAAAGAGCGACTAAACACAAGGACATCATCCAGATAAATCAAACAGTCCTTCCAGTGCAAGCCATGAAGAACCAGCTCCATCAATCTCTGAAAGGTTGGTGGGGCATTAGTCAAACCCATAGGCATAACTTTAAACTGGTACAGGCCACTGCCTGTATTAAATGCTGTTTTCTCCTTGTCATGTGGCTCAAGTTCAACTTGCCAATATCCACTTGATAAGTCCATAGTGCTGAACCAGCATGCACCTGACAGACTGTCCAGTGCATCTGCTGGGCGGGGCAGTGGATATGAATCTTTAATGGTGACTGCGTTCAATTTCCTATAATCAATACAAAATCTGTAAGACCCATCGCGTTTTTTGACGAGAACTACAGGTGAGGACCAAGGGCTACAACTTTCCTCAATTATGTCTTGTGAAAGGAGCTGCTGCACTTGTCTTTCCATCTCTGTTCGCTTATTGGGTGATGTCCTGTATGCTCGCTGTTTGATTGGTGAAGATTCTGATGTTTTGATACTGTGTCGGACTATGTTAGTACGTCCATAGTCTTGGTCATGAACGCCAAAAACGTCACTGTAGGTCATTAGTAAAGTCTCAAGTTGTTGTCTCTGCTCAGTAGTAAGGTCTGTGTGATTAAGATCGACTTTTGGTACCGACTGATGGGGGAAGGACCCTACTGTCGCCTTAACGGTAGCCACACTAGGTTCCACAAAACAATAATCATCGTCAGTGTCTCTGCCTACCGGATGAAAATCTCCTAAGCGAGTGTCACATGGAAGCTGCAAGACAGCCGTAGTTGGATTCATTACCCTGACGTAAGTCAGTCCTGCCTGTACAGGGGCTAGTGTGCGTGCAACTAAGAGACCTGGATAACTAGGTGGATCTGGCTCTAAGACACCTGTATAGTCAACATCAAGATCAGGTACACCAACAGCTGGTTGAATCTTAGCTAAAACAGTCATCTGTGACAAAGCAGGAATTAAGACAGGACCTAGGGTAACTGCGCTGCAGCTTAGAGGAGCTGCCTCAGTAGCACACAGAAGGGGAACATTAGTGCGATTTCCAACTTTAAAACTACCTTCCCACAAATCTACTACCGCGTGATGGGTGAGCAAAAAGTCCCAACCTAGGATCACTGGTTGTGTAATATTCCTGACTACTTGAACTGTGTGGGTGAAAGTTTCAGTACCTAGCCTGATGGTTATAGGAAGTGTGCCTAAATTATCCAGATAGTCACCAGTCACTGCCCTAGGAAAAAGCAGAGAACGTTGCATAGTTCTAGTCCTCAAGGATGGAATAGACATCCTGAAAGCTTCACTAATTAAAGATATGTCAGAACCTGTGTCTAGGTAGACTTTGGTGGCAATGTTCTCAATAATAGTCATCACATAGCGTGTGGGTGTTTTATATGAAGGTGGCAATACCTGTTGGGCCTCATCACCAAAAGCAGCAGACACTTGGCCCCCAGCATCTGCTACCACTCTTTTCCCTGATCTGTGAAGTCTTCAGTAAATCTCACACGATGACTCCTCTCCGTTGGGATTAGGTGTCTTTCCCTGGCTGAGTGGGCTTGGTGTGAGTCATAGCTGGACCTGCGACTATCATAAGGATGTGATGAGGTGTATCTGGAGGAATCATGTTGATGTGCATATCTGTCCCTGGAATGGTCAGGAGATCGCCGCCCATCTGGGCTGTAGTGACGAAAATGATCGCGGCTGCTGGAAGGATCATACTCACGATGATTTGGAGAATAGGTAGAGGTAGGCGAGTAGTGTCTGTTGCGGCGATCTGGAGAGTATCTTGAATTGAGATGGTCACTGTGTGACCTGTTTGATCTGTGATAACTGGGTGTAGATGAATAAACAGCACGTTCCGGAGACACAGATGGGGAGCGTCGATATCTCTCTCTCCCACGCTCAGGTCTCTGTTCAACTGCAGGGTCATACATGTATCTGGCAAAGTCATGGGGAGAGCGGTAATGAACAGAATGGGTGCAATGTCTCCCAAGCTGAGAAACTTCTAATTTAAGTGCACGAACATCATCTGAGAGCTGTTTAACCACATCAAAAAGTCCAGCAGATTGGTCTGACTGAGTTTTTTCATGCTTGGTGGACACCATAGCTGAAAGTGGTTCATCAGGTGAAGCAAGAGAAGCAGCAAGAGGTGTCAAAGTTTGTGCAAAAACAGGTGGAGGAAGGAGTTTCAAGGCCTCCTGTGCACGTTCCCACTTACATGCAACAGCTAAAGCATCTTCCAGTGTAGCAGCACCATGTTCATGACATTTTGCTTGGAGAATGGGATCCAAACCAGCAACAAACCGTCTGAAACGTTCCATTGCCACAGCTGGCTGACCATAGTTAGGGAATGCTTCTAATACTAGCCTTGTAATTTCTGCAGCATAAACCTCTAAAGGTTCTTTAGGCAAACGCTGCCTAGCATTCACAAAAGTCTGGAAGTGTAGCAAAAATTCTTTCCTGCCAAAAACTTTATTCAACTTGGCTGCACAGTCCTCATAATCCTGTTGCACATCGGGCGACAAAGACACCCAGTAAGCTAGAGCATCTCCACTAAGGCGTGTGGGAAGAATAGTGGCTAGATCTAATTGTTGTCCATCCGCACACGCTTTAACTGCTAGCTCCAATCTAGTTTTCCATAAAGAGAAACTCTCCTTGTCCTTACCATCTCCGTGGAAATATGGCGGTAATTCCACTCTGTAATGCACCACAGTTTTTGTTGTTGTGTCTCTTTGGGTTCCGCTGCGCGCACCTTCATTATCAGCGGGAGCATCGCCGTCACCAACGCTGTCCACTGAAGACCGCAGCGACATTTTTGTACTGTCCAACTCACAGCGTTTAACAAAAAATATCCGGTCTGCCTTTCTACTTCAGACACTGCACGAGTAATTGTGTCCGAAAAAAAACCACAAACAACTCACGGAGCGCACGTGCAGACAGCAGCCATTTTCCGCGGTGAAAAAACGAGTTGCATGCCTTGGCTAATTAATCCGAGAAAAAAATTGATGGAAGAAAAATAAAATAAACGCCGCTGCCACCAGTCTGTAACCCTCCTTTCTTGATTTGTCTGACTATTCTCCAGTCTCTATCTGGCTGTGGGTAAAAAGCGGGCTACAGTTGAGTTTGCAAAACTTAGTTTATTAAGCCAAACAGCACGACAGTATATGAACTTCTCTCATGTGCTTCTCACACCGTGTCACTCTCTCACCTGTCCCCCTGGGAACCCAGGACAGGTAACTTGTTAGTTCCTCTTATCATAAGTAACATAATCAATAAATTAAATATTACACATGCAGAGATATAGACAAAATAATAGCTAATAATGCACTGTAAATAATAATTAAATAATATAAATTTCTAAATTAAAACACATAAATAAATGAATACCATGATGTGCAATACCTGTAATAAATAACAAATCAATGCAGTAAACTTAAAATAATCCAAAGTATATTGTTTGTAGGAACTAAGGTTACACATGTTTAATTTTTTGCGTGGTAAAATGGAAACTTAACCACGGCACCAAAACTCGCGCTGAATCTGGAGGAACCGTACTTACGGCCACCGCGCGAAACCGTGTAGATGAGGTACTGTAGGGGTATTAAACCTCTACTCTGTCATCTCATCGTATTCATTCCATAAGTGCGCTATACAACCCCAACCACTGACATGCTTCACATTGTTTCTGAAGCTGGTGAAGAGTGTTGTCAGCTGTTTGTCAATCAACTATGATTGTATACTTTGTTCGTTTCACTGTCACTACAGGTTACATAAAAATATTAGCGACAGTTTGGTGATTTCATTCATATGTTTGTCTACTATGGCATGCTATTGCTAAGTTAACCCATGTCGAAATAAACGTTATTAAAATAATTTAGTGCCATGTTTAATTTGCATAGAAATACCGTCTTTCTTAACTCTGTTATGCAAAAGGAGTCAAAAATCGATTCCTGAGCAACCGATGTCAGTTAATTCAGGACCTTCACTGTAGACAGCGCCTTGTAACTTCGGACGTAAGAGGCAGCAACTTAAGAAGACTCCTAAGGGACAGTTCGAGAAATACACTTAGAAAAGTTGTCACTTTACGTAAGATATATCTTAAGAGTCTTCTTAGCGTGCGAATAGTGTGCGCTATCGGGAAACCGGGCCCTGTACTCAAATGAGTCTTCTTGATCACACACGTTCTTACCCTATAAACCTTTTTCTATGTACAGGTACAACACACCCATGAGGCTGGACAATGAAATAAACTGTGTGGGTGCCAATAATGTCAAACATTTATCTGTTAATTCTTTGACAATGCTGCTGCTTTTTGTTGGAAACTGGCAGACATAAAAAATGTGAAAAAAAGTTTCTGATGCAATGACTTCAATTAATGTTAGGAACACAGTGTTAATGTGCCTGAGAGGCTGCGTTTTCAGAGAACTAAACTGTAGAACTGAACAGAGAACTGTAGATAGAAGGTTTTTCAAGTAGGTTATATGAATATTAAACTTTGATCATCATGTTATCTAGTTTAATTTAGTGTTTTAGCTACATAAATAAGACAGTATTTAACCCCCTAAAATTTCATATAGCTACTAGGCTATTTATTCAAATTCATTAACTTAGACAAACATTGTTTTAATTAAACAAAGCATCGTTTTAATATCATTTTTTTATGTTTCTATTTCTTAAAAAGGTAATTATTCAAAATCAAACAAACCCTACTCTAGGGCTAATTAATGTACCTTACGATTTGGGACATTATTTAATACAATACTATATTTATTACAAAAAAAGGATTTTTCAATCTCTGTAAATCACACTGCTATGCTGTTACTATTTTTTATTATTTATGTGCGTAACTCTATGGTAGTTAATGCTATATGCACTGTGTAATGTTTTATATAGACAGTTAGGTTCTAGAATTAAAAGAGCAACGGCATGATCGTTTTATAAAGTAGACTCTAGGTTCATAGAGTATATATTAAGGAGAATGCGCTTGTTTCGTATTCCTTATTTGATACAGAGAGCAGCAGAGTGTCAAATCTGATAAACATTAACTCACACACCAGTGAACTGTACATAACCAAGAAACGAAAAGAATCCAGTTATAAGTTCACTGACTCCGATGTTTCTCCACTAAGTAGTAACGTGCAAAAGGACCCAAACATTTGAAAACAATGTTGGTCAATATTTTTTTTGTATGAAGCAAGTTTACTCTTTATATAGTTGTTTCTAAAGCTTATGCAATTGTGTTTCAGAACATTACGGGAAATTGACTTAAAAGTCTAAAGTGACCATAATAGCTAATTATATCCTATTTACACTCTAAAATATGTAAAATAAGCTTGTAAATGTAAATTAAAATCGTTTCATACAAATTCATTATTTTTCACTAAGCCATATTTAATAATGAAAAAAAGTTTTTCTAATGAAATCTCACAAATTAAATCATGAATATTTACAAAGTTTTTTTGTGCAACAGAGTCGTTTTAAACGGCACTATTAGCTTACAAACAACTGAACACGCTGATGTTTAGTTTCACGAAAAGAAAACGGTAATTCGTTGAAAACCATGACGTCGATCATAAAACAAGCTTTCAGCTGTAATGTCCTTGTATTTCCACGCTAGATGTCACTGTAGACCGTGAGATGAAGTCATAGGCACATTATTAATACACCGCCTAAAGCAGAATAGGATCAGAGCGTCATATGGTTCCGACATCTGAGTGCCTCGTATATTTCTCTTTCTTCTGCAAACGTTGGATTAAACGAAAAAAAAAAATCTTCCCTAATCTTAATCTTAAGTAAAAGGACGTGATGGTTGTATCGGACAGTGCTCGCGCTGCCTGGATGAAGGCTCTGCTGCTGCTTTGTTTATGGGATTTGTGTTTCGCTCAGATTTCGTACTCGGTTTCTGAAGAGGCCAAGAAGGGAACCGTTGTTGGAAATCTAGCGAAGGATCTTAATTTCAGTGTGCAGGAACTGGAATCGCGCATGTTTCAGCTTGTGACTGGATCTAACACCAAGTATTTCGAGGTAAATCGGAAAAGCGGGCTTTTATTAGTTAATGACAGAATAGACCGAGAGGAGCTGTGTGAAAGCAAACAGAAATGCGTATTGAATGTTGAAGCGATGATCCACAATCCTCATAAGCTCTACCGTGTCGAAATTAATATACTAGACATTAATGATAACTCTCCGGTGTTTCCAGATCCAACACTTGTTTTGGATATTAGTGAGAATGTGTTGCAGGGAGACCGGTTTCCATTAACCACGGGAAGTGATGTGGACATCGGTAGTAATTCTTTAAAAACATATAAAATAAAGACAAATGAATATTTCAATTTGGACATACAGAGTGATTCAGTTGAGCTCGTGCTTCAGAAATCTTTGGACAGAGAGAAAGAATCGGTGATCAGGCTCGTACTGACTGCTCTAGATGGCGGGACTCCTCCCAGATCCGGAACAATGCAGATAGTTATAAATGTGCTGGATATAAATGACAACAACCCTGTGTTTACAATGCCGCTATATAAAGTCAGGGTCGATGAGAATTCACCGGTGGGAACTAAAATCCTTACAGTTTCTGCCGCAGATGCAGACGAAGGAGTAAACGCTGAAATGTCATACTCTTTTGTAAGTGACGTCCGAAACTCGGCTTTAGACTTATTCTCAATAAATCATTTTTCTGGTGAAATCACTGTCAAAGGAAATATTGATTATGAGGAAAATCCAGCGATCGAGTTGAAAGTTCAGGCTCAGGACAAAGGATATTCTCCAAGAAAGTCTCGATGTAAAGTGTTAATTGAAGTAGTGGATGTGAATGACAATGCACCAGAGATATCAGTGACTCTGCTCATGAGCTCCGTAAACGAGGACATCAAACCTGGCACAGATGTTGCATTAATCACTGTATCAGATAAAGACAGTGGAATAAATGGCAAAGTAGATTGTAAAATTATGGCCCCAAGTCGTTTTAAATTACAGTTATCATATAAAAACTCTTACGCTCTCGTTGTAAATGAAGCTCTGGACAGAGAGCAGGTCTCACAATATAATGTTACAGTTCTAGCTAATGATGAAGGAACTCCTTCCCTCTCGAGCAGTCATGTTATAACAGTTCATGTCTTTGATGTGAATGATAACGCGCCTTTATTTCCTGCAGCGGTGATAAACATTAGCGTGAAAGAGAATAGTCCAGTTGGAGGCCTGTTGGCATCACTAACGGCACGTGACTTAGACATCGGTGAGAATGCGCTTGTTTCATATTCATTAATTGATACAGAGAGCAGCAGAGTGTCAACTCTGATGAACATTAACTCACACACCGGTGAACTGTACAGTCTGAAGACTTTCGATTACGAAGAAATAAAAAGAATCCAGTTTCAAGTTCAAGCCACTGACGCTGGTGTTCCTCCACTAAGTAGTAACGTGACTGTTAATGTTTTTGTCCTGGATGAGAATGACAACAGTCCAGTATTTCTCCCTCCTTACTCTGAACCTGGATCAGTAAACACTGAGAACATTCCCTACTCTGCTGAAGCGGGCTATTTTGTGGCTAAAGTCAGAGCTGTAGACGCTGATTCAGGTTATAATGCTCTATTATCTTATCACGTAACTGAATCTAAGGGAACGAATCTCTTCCGAATCGGAACCAGTACAGGAGAAATAAGGACTAAAAGACGAATGAGTGACAATGACTTAAAAACTCACCCACTTATCCTCACTGTCTCTGATAATGGAGAACCTTCACTGTCAACAACTATGAGTATTGAAGTTGTGGTTGTGGAAAATCTGGACAACCTTCAGACTTCACTAAGACAAGTGCCAGTAAAGGAGGATACTTTTTCGGATCTGAATCTCTATCTGCTCATCGCTATTGTCTCAGTGTCAGTGATCTTTTTACTGAGCCTCATCGCTTTAATAGCAGCTAAATGCTACGGGACAGAGGGCGGTTTTATCAGGTCCAGTGTTCCAGTGGTCACTACACACCCTGATGGGAGCTGGTCTTACTCTAAATCTACTCAGCAGTATGATGTGTGTTTTAACTCAGACACACTGAAGAGTGACGTAGTGGTTTTCCCAACTCAATTTCTTCCTGCAGACGCAGAGCTGATCAGCATTAATGAAGGAGACACTTTTACTCGAACTCAGACTCTTCCCAGCACCGGGAAGGTAAGACCATAAATAAACAAATCCTTTATTAATTTGAGCGTTTTCCTTCTCTCATAAACTTTTCGCTTTTGTATTTGCTTAAAATAGTTAGAGTTTGGAGTACACAGTCTTCAGTACAGTACAGATGTCTGTTTTTTTTTTTTTATCTCTGTTTACTTACAGTTGTTCCAGTTTTCTGAAATAACTCACACTTGCTATTTAGTCTTGCACGGTGAGGATATCGATCCTCTACCGCTCTGAAATCAGTGTTCTGCTTTGCCATGCCAGTTTATACTTATTGTTTTGCTATCAGACAGTTTCTCTATCGGACATTTGGGCAACAATGTTGAAGTCACATTTTTTTAATGAATAATAATATTAATAATAATAATTTATGCAGTATATATAGGTTTCCAATCAAATTCAGCACCACAAGGTTTGACAGAGACATGTATCAAACCTTAGCTGAGGAGAACATTACTGAGATTAATCGTTAAATTGGAGCAAGTCAGTTAGATGTAACCATGTCAAAACGTACTGTATCTTAACATCTTAAACTCGAAGGTTTCTACTATTTATGAAACCATGTCCTAAAGAACACGTCGCACGTGGTTTTTAAAAATATACCCCAAAATTTTCAAAACGGGTTTTCCAGAATTGATAAAAAAGCACATAGATAAGATATCTTTTTCCATGCTATTGTCTTTAGTATTAAATCAATTAGTGTCATGTCATCGTGTATTTTGATTCCATGACACACAGCAGCAACAGCGTTGAGGACATAAATTTCATTTTTAAATAATTTAAGGCCATGATCAATCGTCTAAGTTCTGATATTTTGATACATTTGCATTAAAATCCCTTCGTAACCTTGCATAAGTAAAATTTTAAACCAGTTGCTTGGAACAGGGGAAGCGACATTTTACTTCTTAAAAATGCATATACGGGCCACTTCCTCTGCGTTCAGCTAGATAGAACGAAGGACGAGATACTACGAGAAAAAAAGGTAGAAATGCATAATTATGATTGGTTCATTCTGTTTTTAGCCAGCTCGTAGCCGAGAAATTGCAATACCACAAAGGTCATATGCATGCTTGTGTTTGGGATAGTTAACTATTCGATTGTAACTTTTACCATTACTTTTTTTTTTTATAGTTTAAGAATATCAGTAAAGCTCAAATGCTAATATTAAGCAGCAATATTTTAAGCAGTACTTGCACTCTAAAATGTTAATTATCATCGAACAAACGTTTAACTATAAAACATTTCAGAGAAGTTCAAACCAGATATTCAGCCCCATTTACACACCTTTGGTACGCCAACTGTGGTAGTTTACTGGTATTTTAAAATGACTGCAGTGATAAATAAAAAAGAAATGTAATATTTTTAGGTTGTCCGTTTGTGTCGTATCATATTTATTATACGAATAAAATCAGTTAATTATTGAAATGAGGAATAAAATTAAAAATCATTAAAATTTAAAACACTACAACTAAAAATAAGCTTGTGGACATTTAAACTAAGGTCCTTTTACTCAAATTAATTAACTGCAAATTACCAGCTCATTTAAATAAAACGTTAAATAGCAGTGCAATCTTTCTAATTAAATCAAACATAATTAATTATTCTTAATTCCTGACAATTTATAAACCGTTACTCGTATAACTTGGAATTGAAATTCTCTACATTTAGGGAATGTTAAGATTTAATCATACAACAGACCAACAATTTTATCGAGCAATCATAAAACTAGTTTTCAGTTTTCAGCATATTGTGTTTTCACACAAGATGTCGCTGTAGACCGTGATATGGAATTAATGACACCTGATTAATACTCTGCCTAACGCAGAACAGAAGCACAGAGCGTCAAGCGCATCTGACATCAGTACGCCTCGTTTGTATCGCTTTTTCTGCAGATACTGGATTAAGTAAAAGCATTTTATTTTACTTTTTTTATTTACTTTTTTAAAGAACGAAGAGATGGTTGTACCGGACAGTGCTCGCGCTGCCTGGATGAAGGCTCTGCTGCTGCTCTGTTTATGGGATTTGTGTTTTGCTCAGATTTCGTACTCTGTTTCAGAGGAGGCCAAGAAGGGAACCGTTGTTGGAAATCTAGCAAAGGATCTTAATCTTAATGTACAGGAACTGGAGTCGCGCATGTTTCAGCTTGTGACTGGATCTAACAGCAAATATTTCGAGGTAAATCGAAAAAGCGGGCTTTTATTAGTTAATGACAGAATAGACCGAGAGGAGCTGTGTGAAAGCAAACAGAAATGCGTATTGAATGTGGAAGCGAAGATCCACAATCCTCACAAGCTCTACCGTGTCGAAATTAATATACTAGACATTAATGATAACTCTCCAGTGTTTCCAGATCAAATATTTGTTTTGGAAATTAGTGAAATTGTGCTGCAGGGAGATCGGTTTCCTTTAATGAAGGCTCGTGACATTGATGTAGGTAGTAATTCAGTGAAAACATATAAGATAAACTCAAATGAATATTTTTCTCTAGACACGCAGAGTGATTTATCTGAGCTTGTGCTTCAGAAACCTTTAGACAGAGAGAGAGAATCGATGATCAAACTCGTGCTGACTGCTGTAGACGGCGGGACTCCTCCCAGATCCGGAACAATGCAAGTAGTTATAAATGTGTCAGATGCAAATGACAACAGTCCTGTCTTCACCACGTCGATGTACAAAATTAAGATCCATGAGAATGCACCTATAGGAACAAAGCTTCTTACCGTTTCCGCATCAGATGCAGACGAGGGGGTTAACAGCGAAGTGTCATACTCCATAGTTCGACATGGGGATTCCTCGGCGTTAGACTTATTCTCCATTAATAATGTTTCTGGCGATGTCATTATTCAAAAAAATATGGATCACGAGCAAAGCCCCGCGATAGAAATAAGAATACAAGCTCAGGACAAAGGACATCCCCCAAGAAGAACTACATGTAAAGTATTAATTGAAGTAGTGGATGTGAATGACAATGCACCAGAGATATCAGTGACTATGGTCATGAGCCCCGTAAGCGAGGACATCAAACCTGGCACAGATGTTGCATTAATCACTGTATCAGATAAAGACAGTGGAAAGAATGGCAAAGTTGATTGTAAAATTATGGCCCCAAGTCCTTTTAAATTACAGTTATCATATAAAAACTCTTACGCTCTTGTTGTGAATGAACCTCTGGACAGAGAGCAGGTCTCACAATATAATATTACAGTTCTAGCTAATGATGAAGGAACTCCTTCCCTCTCAAGCAGTCACGTTATAACAGTTCATGTCTCTGATGTGAATGATAACGCGCCTTCATTTTCTGCAGCGGTGATAAACATTAGCCTGAAAGAGAATAGTCCAGTTGGAGGCCTGTTGGCATCACTAACGGCACGTGACTTAGATATCGGTGAGAATGCGCTTGTTTCATATTCATTAATTGATACAGAGAGCAGCAGAGTGTCAAATCTGATGAACATTAACTCACACACCGGTGAACTGTACAGTCTGAAGTCTTTCGATTACGAAGAAACAAAACGACTTCAGTTCAAAGTTCAAGCCACTGACGCTGGAGTTCCTCCACTAAGTAGTAACGTGACTGTCAATGTTTTTGTCCTGGATGTGAATGACAACAGTCCAGTTATTCTCCCTCCATATTCTGAACCTGGATCAGTAAACACCGAGAACATTCCCTACTCTGCTGAAGCGGGCTATTTTGTGGCTAAAGTCAGAGCTGTAGACGCTGATTCAGGTAATAATGCTCTATTATCTTATCATATAACTGAACCAAAGGGAACGAACCTCTTCCGAATCGGAACCAGTACAGGAGAAATAAGGACTAAAAGACGAATGAGTGACAATGACTTAAAAACTCACCCTCTTATCATCACTGTCTCGGATAATGGAGAACCTTCACTGTCAACAACAATGAGTATTGAAGTTGTGGTTGTGGAAAATCTGGACAACCTTCAGACTTCACTAAGACAAGTGCCAGTAAAGGAGGATAACTTTTCGGATCTGAATCTCTATCTGCTCATCGCTATTGTCTCAGTGTCAGTGATCTTTTTACTGAGCCTCATCGCTTTAATAGCAGCTAAATGCTACAGGACAGACAGTGGTTTCAGCAGGTCCAGCGTTCCAGTGGTCACTACACACCCTGACGGGAGCTGGTCTTACTCTAAATCTGCTCAGCAGTATGATGTGTGTTTTAGCTCAGACACACTGAAGAGTGACGTAGTGGTTTTTCCCACTCCATTTCCGCCAGCAGACGCTGAGCTGATCAGCATTAATGAAGGAGACACTTTTACTCGAACCCAGACTCTTCCCAGCACTGGGAAGGTAAGACCATACTAACTTTGATCTTTTATTTATTTGAGCGTTATTCTTCTCTCATAAACCTTTTCCCTTCTTGTATTTGATTAAAATAGTTTGCTTTTTGTCGTACACACACCTGCCTGATTTTCATCTCCGTTTAGTCACAATTGTTTGAGTTTTCTGAAATTTTTTTGACACTTGCTACCTAGTCTTGCACGGTAAGGACACACAAGCTCTACGTACTGAAATTAGTGTCCTTTTTTGCCAAGCCAGTTTTTACTTATTTTATTTGTCGTTAGTTCCTTTGCCGGAGTTTTGGCGACAATTTTGAAGTCATTAATTTAGGCTTGTTTAATTTACCGTAGGTATATTTTATATGTCTGCGTGCGTCTCCGTGTGTGCGTGCGCGCGTGTGGGTCCACCGATTTTCAATCGAATTCAGCACCAAGAGCTTGGACAGAGACACGTTTCACGCTTATAAATTAATTGATTAACTCAACTTAGTTGAGTTGGAATGTCGCTGAGATGAAGCTTTAAATTGGAGCAGATCAATTAAAAGTAACCAAGTCACAACATATCTTAACATTACAATGATTTTGTCAAAACTTTCCAAAATTTATGAACCAATAACATAATACATAAAACAACACTTTGTGGTTTTAAATGTATATAAATATATATACCAAGATTTTCCAAACGAGCTATTTTCGTCGGCACCTAGATAAGACGCATTTTTATATGCTGTTGTCTTTAGTATTAAATCCATGAGTGCCATGTACTCATGTATCGTGATTCCATGATAAGGGGATGAGGACACACATCTCATATTTTCATTTTAAAGCTTGATTAACCAACAGTTCTAATGCTCTGATACATTTTCTTTAAAATTCCTTCGTGACCTTTCATGAGTAAAGTTTAAAACCAGTTGCTAGGAATAGGGGAAGCGACGTTTTATGTCATAAAAATGCATATACGGGTTACTTTATTTTCTTCCAGTAAACCTGTAGCACTTCGTTCCGAACAGCTCATGTGGTCAAAATTGCATCTTACATTTTAAACATAAACGGTGGAAATGCATAATTATGATTGGTTTATTTTGTTTATAGGCAGCTGGTAGCCAAGAAATTGCGATAACACAAATGTTATTTGCATGTTTGTGTTTTTGGTAGTTAAATTGTAAACAGTATTACCTTGTTGATTGTTTAGGACAATCAAATCAGTACAGCGCAAATGCTAATACTTAATAGCAATATTTTGCGAAATACTTGCACTCTAAATATGTTCAAGTGTCTATAATAGACTGCGCTGTACGGGTATTATGTAAATTACCCAGGAACAAACGTTGAAACTAAAAAAAAAAAACATGATTCAGGGGAGTTCAAACCAGAAAATAAAAATTCAGCTCCATTTCCCTTTGGTACGCTAATGGTTGTAGTTTAATGGTATTCAAAAAGTATTGCAGTGACAAAGAATGAAATATAAAAATAATACTCTTATTTTGTCTATTTGTTTCAGATCGTATTTGTAACAACAATAATTTATCGAGTCATCATAAAACTAGTTTTCAGCTGAAAGGTCATATTGTATTTTCACACAAGGTGTCGCTGTAGACCGTGATATAAAATTAATGACGCCTGATTAATACTCCGCCTAACGCTGAATAGTACCACAGAGCGTCACAAACGTCTGGCTTTAGTAAGCCTCGTGTGTATCGCGTTTTTCCTGCAGATATTGGATTAAATAAAAGCATTTTATTTTATTTTTTTGATCTCCGGTAAAAAAAAAAAACAACAAAAAAAAAAAAAAACGAAGAGATGGTTGTACCGGACAGTGCTCGCGCTGCCTGGATGAAGGTTCTGCTGCTGCTCTGTTTATGGGATTTGTGTTTCGCTCAGATTTCGTACTCTGTTTCAGAGGAGGCCAAGAAGGGAACCGTTGTTGGAAATCTAGCGAAGGATCTTAATCTTAATGTACAGGAACTGGAATCGCGCATGTTTCAGCTTGTGACTGGATCTAACAGCAAATATTTCGAGGTAAATCGAAAAAGCGGGCTTTTATTAGTTAATGACAGAATAGACCGAGAGGAGCTGTGTGAAAGCAAACAGAAATGCGTATTAAATATTGAAGCGAAGATCCACAATCCTCACAAGCTCTACCGTGTCGAAATTAATATACTAGACATTAATGATAACTCTCCAGTGTTTCCAGATCAAATATTTGTTTTGGAAATTAGTGAGAATGTGCTGCAGGGAGATCGGTTTCCTGTAATTAAGGCTCGTGACATTGATGTAGGTAGTAATTCAGTGAAAACATATAAGATAAACTCAAATGAATATTTTTCTCTAGACACGCAGAGTGATTTATCTGAGCTTGTGCTTCAGAAACCTTTAGACAGAGAGAGAGAATCGATGATCAAACTCGTGCTGACTGCTGTAGACGGCGGGACTCCTCCCAGATCCGGAACAATGCAGATAGTTATAAATGTGTCAGATGCAAACGACAACAGTCCTGTCTTCACCACGTCGATGTACAAAATTAAGATCCATGAGAATGCACCTATAGGAACAAAGCTTCTTACCGTTTCCGCATCAGATGCAGACGAGGGGGTTAACAGCGAAGTGTCATACTCCATAGTTCGACAAGGGGATTCCTCGGCGTTAGACTTATTCTCCATTAATAATGTTTCTGGCGATGTCATTATTCGAAAAAATATGGATCACGAGAAAAGCCCCGCGATAGAAATAAGAATACAAGCTCAGGACAAAGGACATCCCCCAAGAAGAACTACATGTAAAGTATTAATTGAAGTAGTGGATGTGAATGACAATGCACCAGAGATATCAGTGACTATGGTCATGAGCCCCGTAAGCGAGGACATCAAACCTGGCACAGATGTTGCATTAATCACTGTATCAGATAAAGACAGTGGAAAGAATGGCAAAGTAGATTGTAAAATCTTAGCACCGAGTCCTTTTAAATTACAGTTATCATATAAAAACTCTTACGCTCTCGTTGTGAATGAACCTCTGGACAGAGAGCAGGTCTCACAATATAATATTACAGTTCTAGGTAATGATGAGGGAACTCCTTCCCTCTCGAGCAGTCATGTTATAACAGTTCATGTCTCTGATGTGAATGATAACGCGCCTTTATTTCCTGCAGCGGTGATAAACATTAGCCTGAAAGAGAATAGTCCAGTTGGAGGCCTGTTGGCATCACTAACGGCACGTGACTTAGACATCGGTGAGAATGCGCTTGTTTCATATTCATTCATTGATACAGAGAGCAGCAGAGTGTCAAATCTGATGAACATTAACTCACACACCGGTGAACTGTACAGTCTGAAGACTTTCGATTACGAAGAAATGAAAATAATCCGGTTTAAAGTTCAAGCCACTGACGCTGGTGTTCCTCCACTAAGTAGTAACGTGACTGTCAATGTTTTTATCTTGGATGAGAATGACAACAGTCCAGTTATTCTCCCTCCATATTCTGAAACTGGATCAGTGAACACTGAGAACATTCCCTACTCTGCTGAAGCGGGCTATTTTGTGGCTAAAGTCAGAGCTGTAGATGCTGATTCAGGTTATAATGCTCTATTATCTTATCATATAACTGAAGCAAAGGGAACGAATCTCTTCCGAATCGGAACCAGTACAGGAGAAATAAGGACTAAAAGACGAATGAGTGACAATGACTTAAAAACTCACCCTCTTATCATCACTGTCTCGGATAATGGAGAACCTTCACTGTCCACAACTATGAGTATTGAAGTTGTGGTTGTGGAAAATCTGGACAACCTTCAGACTTCACTAAGACAAGTGCCAGTAAAGGAGGATAACTTTTCTGATATGAATCTTTATCTTCTCATCGCTATTGTCTCAGTGTCAGTGATCTTTTTACTGAGCCTCATCGCTTTAATAGCAGCTAAATGCTACAGGACAGACAGTGGTTTCAGCAGGTCCAGCGTTCCAGTGGTCACTACACACCCTGACGGGAGCTGGTCTTACTCTAAATCCACTCAGCAGTATGATGTGTGTTTTAGCTCAGACACACTGAAGAGTGACGTAGTGGTTTTTCCCACTCCATTTCCGCCAGCAGACGCTGAGTTGATCAGTATTAATGAAGGGGACACTTTTACTCGAACTCAGACTCTTCCCAGCACTGGGAAGGTAAGAACATACTTACTTTGATCTTTTATTTATTTGAGCGTTATTCTTCTCTCAACTTTTTCTCTTGTTGTATTTGATTAAAAATAGTTAGGGTTTGAAGTACACAGACTCGCCTGTTTTTCATCTCCGTTTACTCACAGTTGTCTGAGTTCTCTGAAAAAGTTGACACTTGCTATCTAGTCTTACACGGTAAGGATACATAAGCTCTAATGCACTGAAATCAGTGTCCTGCTTTGCCATGACAGTTTTTCCTTATTCTTTTGTAATGATAAAGTTTCTCTGTCGGACTTTTGGGCGACAATTTTTATGTCACATAAATTTTGCTTGTTTAATTAATATACCGTAGTTATATTATATATGTCTGTGTGCGTCTCCGTGTGTGCGCGCGCGTGTGTGTGGATCCACCAATTTCCAATCGAATTCAGCACCACGAGGTTGGACAGAGACACGTTTCACGCCTATAAACCTACTTAATATCTTAAGTTAAAGTAAGATTTTTTTTAATTCTATTGAACTTAAATTAGAGTGTTTAAATTATTTTTTTAAAAACCGAAACGCAGTATATTATTTTTCTGTTTTATTTAAACTTCAACCATATAATTCAAGAACATGTCGTGTCTTATAAACTTTTTTTTGTTTATTATTTAAACAGAGGTTTAATCATAGTCCAGGTGCAGAGCATACGTACATCAGTCCAAAAAGTACACTGAAGGCCTGGGGCATGTTGGCCAGTTTATCCATCACTCCCTTCCAAGATGATGTCCACTCTGGATTGGTTGAGCTTAGGTTTTTCTTGATCAATGTAGAGGACTCCCACTGGTATTTTACTGTACAAGTCCAAGTTAGTTACATCCTAACAGAAAAAAACAAACAAAAACAGCTTACCAAAGAGAAGATATACTGTAATTAGGCAGTTAGATAATGCAGTTTTGTCCAACAAAAAGTAAGTCTAATTACTTCCACCTATTTATATTTTTCATGTGCATAAAATTAACTATTCTGTAAACCATTAAAGTAAAAGTTAAATACCAAGCAGTCTTTAAAACATAATAATGAAAGAAGAGGTGGAAAAATAATCACACTGGTTAAAGCATGTTTCACTTCTCACAAACAGACCATGAAATGATAAGGTGGCTAAATTATAAAATAGGCTAATTAAAAGTCACTCTATTAGTTCTGACATAAAATAAAATAAAATTCTTAAACATAATTTATTAAAATTCATAAACAGGTTTATACTTCTCACCAATAGCACTCACCAGATTCAGTAGCCTGTGGTACAGCAGTCCGATCCGTCGCCCTACGGTCTCACCTGCTGGAAGCAGCCTCGGCGCAGTCACCTGGCGGGAGGTTAATGCGGGCCAGCGTCCGCCCAAAGCGACCGTTACACCAGCTCCAGTAACGGTAGTCAAAGTACCAGGTGATAAAACTTTTATTTCACAATCAGCCTCTCGAGTGTGAGAAAACAACATTAAAAGAAGAAGAGGTGCGAAATGGATTGTGGTCAAATCAGGCGGGTAAAATAACCTAAATGGCGCGTGCACATTCATCTCGTGTGTTGCCTGAAGAAACAGCCAATCATTAACTTTAAATTCGGTCGCTATGGAGATAAAGAGGCGTGGCCACAGCGATTAAACTTAAAATTATTTACATATTACACTACTATCAAATGCAAGTATATTGTATTACAAATTAGTACAATGTACTTACCTATTATACTGATGCAATAAAACTTAAAATTATTTAGTACAGTGTAATTGATTGTTTAATTAAATATCAAATCCGGGTTTACAGTGTAAATAAGACTTAATTTTATATGCTGTTGTCTTTAGAATTAAATATGAGGATACACATTTCATATTTAAATAATTTAAGGCTTGATCAACCACCAATTCTGATGTCTTTATACATTAGCTTTAAAATCCCTTCCTTTCTTCAGTAAAGTTTAAAACCAGCTAGGAACGGGCGGAAGCGACATTGTATTACATATAAATGCATATATACCTTTACCTTTCTCACAGTAAACCTGTAGCACTTCATCTCTGATCAGCTCATAAGGTAAAAATGTTGGCTTACCTTTTCAACATAAACAGTGAAAATGCGTAATTATGATTGGTTCGTTAGAAGAAATTGCGATAACACAAATGTTATTTGCATGTTTATATTGGGGCTAGTTACATTTTTAAACATTATGACCTTATTGATGGTTTAGACGATCAAATCAGTACAGCACAAATCCTAATATTGAATAGCAATATTGTGCGGAATACTTGCACTCTAAATATGCTCATAAAGTCTGTATGTACGACGGGTATTATGTCAATTACACACGAACAAATCGGCCCTATTCACACCCCTTTGTTACGCCAATTGTGCTTGTTTAATGATATTCAAAAATGCACACGGAAAATAGAATAAATGCAAATTAAGGTCAGTTTTGCCAAATTAACTAACTGCAATTTAGCGGCTTATTGGAATGAAACTTTAAATTGCAGTGCGATATTTTTAATTAAATCAAACAGAATTCATTAGTCTTAATTCCTGACAATCTATAAACCTATACTCGTATGATTGGGATTGTAAAATCTCCACTTTTAGTGGTTAAAAAAGTGGAATAACAATAATTTTATCTAGCATTATAAAACTAGTTTTCCGGTGAAAGGTCATATTCTATGTCCACACTAGATGACGCTGTAGACCGTGATATGGAAATAATGACACCTGATTAATACTCCGCCTAACGCAGAACAGAAGCACAGAGCGTCAAGCACATCTGACATCAGTACGCCTCGTTTGTATCGCTTTTTCTGCAGATACTGGATTAAGTAAAAGCATTTTATTTTACTTTTTTAAATCTCCTATAAAAAAACGAAGAGATGGTAGCACCGGACAGTGCTCGCGATGCCTGGATGAAGGTTCTGCTGCTGCTCTGTTTATGGGATTTGTGTTTCGCTCAGATTTCGTACTCTGTTTCAGAGGAGGCCAAGAAGGGAACCGTTGTTGGAAATCTAGCGAAGGATCTTAATCTTAATGTACAGGAACTGGAGTCACGCATGTTTCAGCTTGTGACCGGATCTAACAGCAAGTATTTCGAGGTAAATCGGAAAAGCGGGCTTTTATTAGTTAATGACAGAATAGACCGAGAGGAGCTGTGTGAAAGCAAACAGAAATGCGTATTGAATGTTGAAGCGATGATCCACAGTCCTCACAAGCTCTACCGTATCGAAATTAATATACTAGACATTAATGATAACTCTCCATTGTTTCCCCGTCAGTCGGTTGCGTTGAATATTACTGAAAACATGCTTCGGGGTGATCGTTTTTCAGTGACCACAGCGCGAGACTTAGACATGGGTAGTAATTCAGTAAAATCTTATAAATTAAATTTAAATGAATATTTCTCTTTGGACATGCAGAGTGATTCAGTTGAGCTCGTGCTTCAGAAATCTTTGGATAGAGAGAGAGAATCGATCATTAAACTGGTGTTGACTGCTGTAGATGGCGGGACACCTCCCACATCCGGAACAATGCAGATAGTAATAAATATACTGGATATAAACGATAACAGTCCTGTTTTTACAAAAGCTCTTTACAAAGTCAAGGTCCACGAGAATGCCTCTGTAGGAACTAAAATCGTCACCGTTTCTGCAGCAGATGCAGACGAGGGGGTAAACGGCGATGTGTCATACGTGATAATCAGTGATGAGGAAAACTCTGCGATAGATTTTTTTTCTGTGAATCCAGTTTCTGGAGACATTACTGTTAAAGCTAACATTGATTATGAGAGACATCCCGTAATTGAACTTAGAATTCAGGCTCAGGATAAAGGACAATCTCCAAGAATGTCCAGATGTAAAGTATTAATTGAAGTAGTGGATGTGAATGACAATGCACCAGAGATATCAGTGACTCTGCTCATGAGCTCCGTAAGCGAGGACATCAAACCTGGCACAGATGTTGCATTAATCACTGTATCAGATGAAGACAGTGGAAAGAATGGCAAAGTAGATTGTAAAATTTCGGCACCGAGTCCTTTTAAATTACAGTTATCATATAAAAACTCCTATGTTCTTGTTGTAAATGAACCTCTGGACAGAGAGCAGGTCTCACAATATAATATTACAGTTCTAGCTAATGATGAAGGAACTCCTTCCCTCTCGAGCAGTCACGTTTTAACAGTTCATGTCTCTGATGTGAATGATAACGCGCCTTTATTTCCTGCAGCGGTGATAAACATTTGCTTGAAAGAGAATAGTCCAGTTGGAGGCCTGTTGGCATCACTAACGTCACGTGACTTAGACATCGGTGAGAATGCGCTTGTTTCGTATTCATTAATTGATACAGAGAGCAGCAGAGTGTCAAATTTGATGAACATTAACTCACACACCGGTGAACTGTTCAGTCTGAAGACTTTCGATTACGAAGAAACGAAAAGATTCCAGTTTAAAATTGAGGCATCTGACTCTGGTGTCCCTCCACTAAATAGTAACGTGACCGTGAATATTTTTATCCTGGATGAGAATGACAACAGTCCAATTTTTCTTCCTCCTTACTCTGAACTTGGATCAGTAAACACTGAGAACATTCCCTACTCTGCTGAAGCGGGCTATTTTGTAGCTAAAGTCAGAGCTGTAGATGCTGATTCAGGTTATAATGCTCTATTATCTTATCACATAACCGAACCAAAGGGAACGAATCTCTTCCGAATCGGAACCAGTACAGGAGAAATAAGGACTAAAAGACGAATGAGTGACAATGACTTAAAAACTCACCCTCTTATCATTACTGTCTCGGATAATGGAGAACCTTCACTGTCAACAACAATGAGTATTGAAGTTGTTGTTGTGGAAAATCTGGACAATCTTCAGCCTTCACTAAGACAAGTGCCAGTAAAGGAGGATAATTTTTCTAATTTGAATCTTTATCTTCTCATCGCTATTGTCTCAGTGTCAGTGATCTTTTTACTGAGCCTCATCACTTTAATAGCAGCTAAATGCTACGGGACAGACGGTGGTTTAAGCAGGTCGAGCGTTCCAGTGGTCACTACACACCCTGATGGAAGCTGGTCTTACTCTAAATCTGCTCAGCAGTATGATGTGTGTTTTAGCTCAGACACACTGAAGAGTGACGTAGTGGTTTTTCCCTCGCCGTTTCCTCCTCCAGACGCAGAGCTGATCAGCATTAACGAAGGAGACACTTTTACTCGAACCCAGACTCTTCCCAGCACAGGGAAGGTAAGGCCATACGTAACTAAATTTTAAATATTTGCAGTTTCTTGTTAACTTGGTTCCCTTTCCTGTGTCAATTAATTGCTTATTGGGTTGGATTTTAAGATCTTCCAGTAGTTTCCAGACAAGTTGAACAGCGACACATTTCACTTTTATTAACGGTAATTACCTGAGAAATCTTGCTGGGAAAAAAAAGTGGAACAGAAAGATCAACAGAAAACTATGAAAGCTCTCTAATAGTTACATTCTAATACGAACTATTACTAACAGGGGAACTTGGGGTATAATGGGCCACATATCGCTTTCTTTTATAGCATGCTGCTATCGAGTTGTTATTTCATCACCAAAAAAGGTTAACGTAAAAAGAGAAAAAAAAAAATTCGAATATGAGAATTTACTCCTAAGTTATTTAGACATTTTCATTGTGACTTTACTTGTTTAAAACATTTGTGTTTAAAACAATTAGCCTATTTTTTTGTTACTCGCCATATAGGGACCCATTAATAAACATCAAAACTATTTCATTACGTGGTCAAAACCTTCGACAATTTGACCCCATGTTGTACCATCCATGGCGAAAAGCGGTCTACTGTATCATGTTTAGGCCTAATTCCATGTTGTTCAAAACCGTTGTACTTAATTTATTGTTAACAAAGTATTTTATTCCACAGATGAAACTCTATGTTTCAAAATATTAACGAAGGAAAATGTGACTTTAAAGCATGGAAGTTTCATTAATATCCCATAGCTGGATGTGTGCATTTTAAAAATCTTGAAAAACAAACAAACAAACAAGCAGCCAAAAAAAAAAAAAAAAAAAAAACTTGCAATACACGCAAATTAATGTCATTTTATTTAAAGTGATTAAATCCAATAACCCACGTTTTCGGAATGAAAAGTTCATGATCATAATGAAATCCAACACAATATATTAAATTTAATTCCTTAAAATATACAACAATTTACTTGTGTAACTGAGAGTTTAAAATCTGCACGTTTAATTTACAGTCAATTAAACATGTTAAGAATGAAATGCACAATAAAAAGCAGATATTTGATGCAGTAAGCATAAAATATTTTTTTTGCTGTAATATTAGATTGTACTTACACACAAGATGTCGCTGTAGACCGTGAGATGGAGTTATTGGCAAATTATTATTAGGTCTCCGCCTAACGCAGAGAGCACGAGCGTCACAGATTTCCGACATCAGCAAGCCTTGCGTATTTTTTTTTCTTTCATACAGACAGTGGACTAAATAAAGGCAATCTTTCGACTCTTCCGACTCTCCAACAAAAGGAAGAGATGGTTGTACCGGACAGTGCTCGCGCTGCCTGGATGAAGGCTCTGCTGCTGCTCTGTTTATGGGATTTGTGTTACGGACAGATTTCGTACTCTGTTTCAGAGGAGGCCAAGAAGGGAACCGTTGTTGGAAATCTAGCGAAGGATCTTAATCTTAATGTACAGGAACTGGAATCGCGCATGTTTCAGCTTGTGACTGGATCTAACACCAAGTATTTCGAGGTAAATCGGAAAAGCGGGCTTTTATTAGTTAATGACAGAATAGACCGAGAGGAGCTGTGTGAAAGCAAACAGAAATGCGTATTAAATGTTGAAGCGATGATCCACAGTCCTCACAAGCTCTACCGTGTCGAAATCAATATACTAGACATTAATGATAACTCTCCAGTGTTTCCACGTCAATCAGTTGCTTTGAATATTAGTGAAAATGTTCTTCCGGGAGATCGTTTTCCTTTAATGACGGCGCGGGACCTTGATGTGGGAAGTAATTCTGTAAAAACATATAAAATAATCTCAAATGAATATTTTTCACTGGACTTGCAAAGCGGTTCTGCGGAGCTTGTTCTTCAGAAGCCTTTAGACAGAGAGAAAAAGTCATTGATCAGGCTCGTACTGACTGCTGTAGACGGCGGGACTCCTCCCAGATCCGGAACAATGCAGATTGTTATAAATGTGCTGGATGCAAATGATAACAGTCCAGTTTTCACCACGTCACTGTACAAAATCAAGGTCCAAGAGAATGCACCTACAGGGACAAAACTTCTAAAAATTTCCGCATCAGATGCAGATACGGGTATAAACAGCGATCTGTCGTACTCCATCATTAGTGATGAGGAAAACTCGGCATTTGACTTATTCTTTATAAATCCTGTTTCTGGTGATATCACTGTCAAAGATAATATTGATCATGAGCAAAGCCCCGCAATAGAACTGAGAGTACAAGCTCAAGACAAAGGCCATCCTCCAAGAATGTCCAGATGTAAAGTGTTAATTGAAGTAGTGGATGTGAATGACAATGCACCAGAGATATCAGTGACTCTGCTCATGAGCTCCGTAAGCGAGGACATCAAACCTGGCACAGATGTTGCATTAATCACTGTATCAGATAAAGACAGTGGAAAGAATGGCAAAGCAGATTGTAAAATTTCGGCACCGAGTCCTTTTAAATTACAGTTATCATATAAAAATTCTTATGCTCTTGTTGTAAATGAACCTCTGGACAGAGAGCAGGTCTCACAATATAATATTACAGTTCTAGCTAACGATGAGGGAACTCCTTCCCTCTCGAGCAGTCACGTTATAACAGTTCATGTCTCTGATGTGAATGATAACGCGCCTTTATTTCCTGCAGCGGTGATAAACATTAGCGTGAAAGAGAATAGTCCAGTTGGAGGCCTGTTGGCATCACTAACGGCACGTGACTTAGATATCGGTGAGAATGCACTTGTTTCATATTCATTGATTGATACAGAGAGCAGCAGAGTGTCAACTCTGATGAACATTAATTCACACACCGGTGAACTGTACAGTCTGAAGACTTTCGATTACGAAGAAACAAAACGACTTCAGTTTAAAATTGAGGCATCTGACTCTGGTGTTCCTCCACTAAGTAGTAACGTGACTGTAAATGTTTTTATTCTGGATGAGAATGACAACAGTCCAGTTTTTCTTCCTCCTTATTCTGAACCTGGATCAGTAAACACTGAGAACATCCCCTACTCTGCTGAAGCGGGCTATTTTGTGGCTAAAGTCAGAGCTGTAGACGCTGATTCAGGTTATAATGCTCTATTATCTTATCATATAACTGAAGCAAAGGGAACGAACCTCTTCCGAATCGGAACCAGTACAGGAGAAATAAGGACTAAAAGACGAATGAGTGACAATGACTTAAAAACACACCCACTTATCCTTACTGTCTCGGATAATGGAGAACCTTCACTGTCCACAACTATGAGTATTGAAGTTGTGGTTGTGGAAAATTTGGACAATTTGCAGCCTTCACTAAGACACTTGCCAGTAAAGAAAGATCATTTTTCTGATCTGAATCTCTATTTGCTTATCGCTATTGTTTCAGTGTCAGTGATTTTTTTGCTGAGCCTCATCGCTTTAATAGCAGCTAAATGCTACGGGATAGACGGCAGTTTCAGCAGGTCCAGTGTTCCAGTGGTCACTACACACCCTGATGGAAGCTGGTCTTACTCTAAATCCACTCAGCAATATGATGTGTGTTTTAGCTCAGACACACTTAAGAGTGACGTAGTGGTTTTTCCCTCGCCGTTTCCACCTGCAGACGCAGAGCTGATCAGCATTAATGAAGGTGACACTTTTACTCGAACTAAGAGTCTTCCCAGCACTGGGAAGGTAAGACCACACTTAACCTTGTTCACATGCACATCTAACTCCCTCGAATTTCACCTTGTATTGTTTCTTATTATACGAGTTGACTCAATTGTATAATGCTGTCTGCTGTATTTTTGCATGTTAATCTCGATCCTCAGTTTTATTTCTAAAGAATATTTATGATCCTCTAAAGCTCTCAAATCAGTTTTCTGGGTAACTATGGTTGTTTTTGCATGCCTTTTTAGATCACACACTGTTTCTATACGACTTTTTCAGTGCAATAATGTTGAGGCCTTTTGGTTAGCTAGTTTTAGATCTTCTGTTAATTTATGTTGTAAATTCATGTTGCATGTAGCACCTTGGTCCTGGAGGAACGTTGTTTTGGTTCACTGTGTAATAACTGTATATGGTTGAAGTGACAATGAAGCCTACTTGAACTTGAACTTGAGATTACATTTATTTAGAAATGTGACATCAATATTATGCCATTACATAAACTTTATTCATGTGTTTGTTGTTTGGTGTGGTTCGATATAGTGTTTGTAAATCTTACTCTGCTGACATCTTCTTAAGCATTTTAAGCATTTTATTTTTTTTGCCATCACTAAACTTTGAAGTATACAAATTCTTCCAGCTGAGATTACTACTTTGCTTAAATGTTTCAGTTTTTATATAAACTGATAAAGCTTCCTATCTATACCCACATGGTAAGTCTAGAGTGTTTTTAAAAAAAAAGTTTTTTGTTTACTGTCACAATTTTGAGCAGTCATGGTTTTCGACAGTGTTTGTTTACTGACAGTGCTTGGCATTTTTGCCAATCGCTGATGCTTGCCTACAAAGCTAAAAATGGTCCAGCACCCACTTACATCTCTGCTTGTTTGGTTAAAAAAATTCTCAGTGTTTAAAAAGCTATGGTAAAAAAAGAAAGAATGGAAAGAAAGAAAGAAAGAGCATATTTTCTTCCTTTTTTACAAAAAAACTTGTAATATTTACTTGATTAAATCCTTGTAACAATTTGCACAATAACTTTTTAAATAAATTTTACTCACGTAATATTGAGTACAACTGATATTATACTGATATATTGATATTAATGTATTAATAAAATGTTATTTAATTATGCTGTATATGTTGTGCCTGATATTTACTTCCAATAATTAAGTAAATGATTTAGTATAAAGTATTTGTATATACAGCAATGTCATTGGCATCAAAATATTAAGCAAATCTTAATATTTAGGGTTATGTTACTTACCATAGTTATGTAACTGCTGCTAGATATGATAAATGTTACTAAATAAATGTAATAATTTTCACTACCCATTTAATAGATCACAGATCACCCAAGAAAAATGGAATGCAATTAAAATGGTTATTCTGTCAACATCAAACACCAATGAATCACAAAAACAACCTTTAACAATTTAATTCAATCCAATTCCATTTTATTTGAATAGAAGTTTTAACAATTGACATTATTGCAAAGCAACTTTACACAATAAAAATAATTATTTAAGTTTGTATGAAATTTGATTGTCCCTGATGACCAAGCCGAGGACGATAGTGACAATGGCAAGGAAAAACTCCCGTAGATGGCAGTAGGAACACAATTAAATAACACAATTAACAGTTACTTGCTTTTACAGGGTAAATGCAAGCGTTCAAATTTTTCCATCTTTGGCAAAAACTATATGAAATATATATAAAACATAAAAATAGAACAATTTGCCCTAACTGTTCAGTTTGTGCATTTTCAAATGAACAAGAACAATCTGAATATAAGCAGTGTACTGGCACAAAGATTTCTGAATCAATGATTCTTAAAGAGTTCTAAATGTTTCATATCTAAAAGTTGTGATTTTTCCATGCTTTATCATAATTTTATATGACAAGCGCTTGGCTTGAAGTGTGATACCTCACCTACACCATACCTTAAAAATGTACCAACTTGATTGAGCTCAGTAGAATTAAAGATGCATCATATGAGTCACAGCTGAACGTTGGACTGCATTTTTGCATGGAATGAGGGTTATGGAATCGGACCCCGATTACTTATGGTACTCATGCTCCGGGTGACAAACATCAGGGTCAAGAAAATACGTTTTATTTTGATTGAGTTTCATTTCTATTAATATCAGACTGGAAAAAGAAACGAACTATTCCTTTAAAATATGATCGAGCAATGTTCATAGAAATAAAAAAAAATTCAGGTTCCTGTAGAAACCTTAACCTGACCCAACATACTTTTAAGTAGAAACTTGGACCCGGTTTCTGGAAAGCTTCTTATCGCTAAGTAGTTCTTAAGTTGTACCTTAACCTCTCTCTTAACGTTATGACGCATTTCCCGAAACGTTCTTACGCTAAGTATCTCTGAGGTAAGTCACACGTTCGTAAGGTTGGTCTGGACCCACCTTAACTCATTCTTAGCGTAGTTTCAGCTGAAGACGCTAGTCGCCACCACTGAACAGCAGTCTTTATAAATCAGCGGTATATGGAAGCACATTATGGCACGTTATCAAAGTCGTATTAATGATGGAATATACGGTAGGCTTGTTTATGAATTTTATTTTATTTTATATCAGAACTAATAGAGAGACTTTTAATTAGCCTATTTTATAACGTGACTAATGCATTAAAATTGGCAATTACTTTTAATATTAAACAGGTGGCAAACAATTTGGCAGCAATACAGCGTGTTGTTGTGTTAAACTGAAGACGGCGCCCTCCGCGGAGCCGTGTGGTTTATGTACATCTTTCCTTTAGGGAAAATTTCAGCCCTTTTCATATTTTGGCTATTTAAAAAAAAAAGAGTAATGCTTCGTCTTCCAAGGCAACAGATTATGGAGCTTTTTGATCTGCTCAGACCTGCACTTGCCAGACCAACGCGTCGTACTTACACTCTACGTCTTGTGATGTCTAGCTGCTCGCTGCTTTTTGTTTAAAATATATTTCATTGATCATTAGCCATCATCCATGACTGGATGAACTTTTCTTTTGACACGTTTTATTTTATGATGAAATTTCACCTATCTCACCTATGCGGTTTGACTCGCTGTGAGATACGGTGTGAACCTCTACCCTGTCATCTTATCGTATTCTTTCTATAAGTGCGCTATACAACTCCAACAACTGACATGCTTCACATTGTTTCTGAAGCTGGCAAAGAGTGTTTTTGTCAACTGTTTGTCAATGGTTGTATACCCGGTTCGTTTCACCGCCACTACAGGTTACATGAAAATATTAGCGACAGTTTGGTGATTTAATTTATATTTTTGTCTATTATGGCATGCTATTGATAAGTTAACCCATGTCGAAATAAACGTTATTAAAAGAATTTAGTACTATGTTTAATTTGCATAGAAAGTGCCATCTTTCTTAACGCTGTCATGCAAAAGGAGTCAAAAATCGATTCCTGAGCCACCGATGTCAGCTAATTCAGGACCTTCACTGTAGACAGCGCCTTGTAACGTCGGACGGAAGAGGCAGCGACTTAAGAAGACTCCTAAGGGACAGTTCGAGAAATACACTTAGGAAAGTAATCACTTTACGTAAGATATAGGCTATTTTAAGAGTTTTCTAAGCGCGCTAAAAGTGTGCGTTATCGGAAAACCGGGCCCTGACCGTTATTAATTTTTCTCTCTTTTACTTTTGACTAAGCTCCTCTCTTTGGCAATATTTATACCTTACGTTTTACAGTAAAGTAAATAGTGTAGCTTTCATGGATAGTTATGGGTAAGGACGCGATTTTTGTTTTGCAAATTTGGTAATATTAGCGAAGTAACAGTTATAAGTCACCCCATGTAATGTTACCGAGGTTATGTATTATGAACAGTATAGCGTTATATTGTATGAGTCTAACATGAATCTTAATATCCACGCGGTCCAATAAATTATAAAAAAAAAATCTAAAACAGAAAGGCAATAGCTTACGTTACACGTGAAATAATCCACGCACTTGTTAGCTCAAAATTGTATTATTTTTGCGCAGTGACAATAAATAGGCCTACTTTAAAAATTAATATGTAATATGTTATAAAACTTACCCATCGCACAAAGTACATTTATTAGTTGATAAAATTGAAATATACATGCATCCACACACACACACACACACACACACACACACACACACACACACATATATATTTATTTATTTTATGAGAACTTGTTTTGCACTTGTTCAGCTATGAAGGTTTATCTCTATGAACGAAAGTAAAATTACAGTTTTAAAAAATTTATAGTAAATAGTAATTTTCTACACGTAAATTTTCGGTCATTTAAAGTCAGCATGGACAGTAAATCAGTTTTGAAACGTAAGGTCGGTTTGAATTTCCACACAAGATGTCGCTGTAGACCGTGAGATGGAGTTGATGGCATATTATTAATACTCCGCCTAATGAAGAACAGTAGAACAGAGCCTCACACACATATGACGCTAGCAGGCATTGTGTATTTCTCTCTTTCCCGTAGACTGATTTAAATGGGAGCATTCCTTCGGCTTTTTTGAATCTCAGGATAACGGGAACGATGGTAGCACCGGACAGTGCTCGCGCTGCCTGGGTGAAGGCTCTGCTGCTGCTCTGTTTATGGGATTTGTGTTACGGTCAGATTTCGTACTCTGTTTCAGAGGAGGCCAAGAAGGGAACCGTTGTTGGAAATCTAGCGAAGGATCTTAATCTTAATGTACAGGAACTGGAATCGCGCATGTTTCAGCTTGTGACTGGATCTAACACCAAATATTTCGAGGTAAATCGGAAAAGCGGGCTTTTATTAGTTAATGACAGAATAGACCGAGAGGAGCTGTGTGAAAGCAAACAGAAATGCGTATTAAATGTTGAAGCGAATATTCACAATCCTCACAAGCTCTACCGTGTCGAAATTAATATACTAGACATTAATGATAATTTTCCGGTGTTTCCAGATCCAACACTTGTTTTGAAAATTAGTGAGAATGTCCTTCCAGGAGATCGGTTTCCCTTAACCACAGCGAGCGACATGGATATCGGTAGTAATTCAGTAAAAACCTATAAAATAAACTCAAATGAACATCTTTCTTTAGACTCGCAGAGTGATTCAGTTGAGCTCGTGCTTCAAAAATCTTTAGACAGAGAAAGAGAATCGATAATCAATCTCGTGCTGACTGCTGTAGACGGCGGGACTCCTCCCAGATCCGGAACAATGCAGATAGTTATAAATATACAGGACATAAATGACAACAACCCAGTGTTCAGCAAGCCTCTTTATAGAGCCAGTATCAATGAAAATGCTTCTCCCGGAGCTAAAGTACTTACAGTTTCAGCATCGGATGCAGACGAGGGAAATAACGGTGAAGTGTCTTACTCTATTCTAAGTGATGCCCGAAACTCGGCGATAAACTTATTTTCCATTAACCCTGTTTCTGGTGATATCACTGTCAAAGGTAATATTGATTATGAGCAGAGCCCCGCAATAGAACTCAGAATTCAAGCTCAGGACAAAGGCCTCCCTTTAAGAATGTCCAGATGTAAAGTGTTAATTGAAGTAGTGGATGTAAATGACAATGCACCAGAGATATCAGTGACTCTGCTCATGAGCTCCGTAAGCGAGGACATCAAACCTGGCACAGATGTTGCATTAATCACTGTATCAGATGAAGACAGTGGAAAGAAAGGCAAAGTTGATTGTAAAATCTTAGCACCGAGTCCTTTTAAATTACAGGTATCATATAAAAACTCTTATACTCTTGTTGTGAATGAAGCCTTGGACAGAGAGCAGGTCTCACAATATAATATTACAGTTCTAGCTAATGATGAAGGAACTCCTTCCCTCTCGAACAGTCACGTTATAACAGTTCATGTCTCTGATGTGAATGATAACGCGCCTTTATTTCCTGCAGCGGTGATAAACATTAGCGTGAAAGAGAATAGTCCAGTTGGTGGCCTGATGGCATCACTAACGGCACGTGACTTAGACATCGGTGAGAATGCACTTGTTTCATATTCATTAATTGATACAGAGAGCAGCAGAGTGTCAAATCTGATGAACATTAACTCACACACCGGTGAACTGTACAGTCTGAAGACTTTCGATTATGAAGAAACAAAACGATTTCAGTTCAAAGTTCAGGCATCTGACTCTGGTGTCCCTCCTCTAAGTAGTAACGTGACTGTAAACATGTTTATCCTGGATGAGAATGACAACAGTCCAGTTTTTCTTCCTCCATATTCTGAACCTGGATCAGTAAACACTGAGAACATTCCCTACTCTGCTGAAGCGGGCTATTTTGTGGCTAAAGTCAGAGCTGTAGATGCTGATTCAGGTTATAATGCATTAATATCTTATCATCTAACTGAAGCAAAGGGAACGAATCTCTTCCGGATTGGAACCAGTACAGGAGAAATAAGGACTAAAAGACAAATGAGTGACAATGACTTAAAAACTCACCCTCTTATCATCACTGTCTCGGATAATGGAGAACCTTCACTGTCCACAACTATGAGTTTTGAAGTTGTTGTTGTGGAAAATCTGGACAACCTACAGCCTTCACTAAGACAAGTGCCAGTAAAGGAGGATAATTTTTCTAATCTAAATCTCTATCTGCTCATCGCTATTGTCTCAGTGTCAGGGATCTTTTTACTGAGCCTCATTGCTTTAATAGCAGCTAAATGCTACGGGACAGACAGCAGTTTCAGCAGGTCCAGTGTTCCAGTGGTCACTACACTCCCTGACGGAAGCTGGTCTTACTCTAAATCTGCTCAGCAGTATGATGTGTGTTTTAGCTCAGACACACTAAAGAGTGACGTAGTGGTTTTTCCCACTCCATTTCCTCCTGCAGACGCAGAGCTGATCAGCATTAATGAAGGTGACACTTTTACTCGAACTCAGACTCTTCCCACCACTGGGAAGGTAAGACCATACTTAAATTAATCTATTTTTAACAGTTATAAATCTCTTGTTATGGTTCTTCCTTCTGGCATGTATAATTAAAACACCTTTTGGTACTTTTTGGGTTTGAAGTTTACACAACCAAGTTTACAAACATTTACAAATGCACTCTGTACTCATTTAAATTAAGTTTCTCAAACTCATGATTGTAAAACTTTTCTTAACACCTTTAAATCTTTGTCACTGGCAGTCCCCACAATTTCCACTTGAATGCTCGAATTGCATCTTAAGGTGTTATAAATACTTTATACTGCACCAATATGAATATGAACAGCAAAGAAAAAAAATTTAATAAATAAATTAGATTCACAAAAATACTTCCAACATAATTTATTTGTTGTATCGTTCAGAACATCATAATATTTTAATTTACTCTTCTTTTCTTTTTTTCTTTTTTTTTTTTTTTTTACTGCCTATGGTACATTATGAAGCACTAAGCACTAAGTTTATTTGTCACCTTTATGAAATCCCTGGAACTGGTGCATCTTGCTGATTAAGCAGTAAGAACATTTGCCATATCTTGCATAATCTTTGCCAATAGCAGCTATTAGATTTCTCCTTACATTACTTATTGGTTTTGAGCAAAACGTTTGCATTAGAGGATGTGCCAATATCTCTGAAAAGGTGTGAGAAGGTGATGGTCATCATGTTGATGGTCACTTCCTTAATATCTCTGTAAACTAAATGAATGTGCATTGTTCAGAGACTTTGCAAAGATTTCCCCTTCCAGTTCTTGGGCCTGATCAAGATATTGTTTCTTGCAACCTGAATATTGCAAAGGTCAACACCACCCTTGGGGTCACTCTTGGTTAGTGCATTTTGATTGTGGGACTTGCCCTTGTTCCATCTCTTGACAGAGGTTTCATGTATTTCCTTTTTATGTTGGTTGTCAGTGTGACATTGGTATTGTCTTTCCAATCAACCTCATCATTTGCCTCATAGTTCCAGAGGTTCAGCTCTAATCCACAGCTAGTTTTGAAATGGCTGATGCACTCCCACTATCATTGTGGTCAGAATGTTTACTCATTCTATGATCACACTGAAAAAAATTGAGTAAATGAAAATGTCCTATCTTCATGTTGACATACTTTACTAACCATTTGTTTTGGGACTTTGAAGCCATTCTCTTCTTACATTTAACCAGGAATTAAACAGCTGTCAATGGTCACTCTCATAATATAGGAGTTTTAGAGCCTTTCCATTCATAGAGCCTTTTAAGTGAAAATATAAAAACATTGTTCATGGTCTGTATTGTGACCAATGCGTTTAAATGGATTAAAAATTTATTTTATAGGTAAAGTTATATTTACATTTATAGCATTTGGCCAACATCCTCACCTAGAGTGACATAGAAAGGGCTTTAAAGTTTTTTTTAACCCAAACTTAATAACAAGTATGACTTTCGTTGTTCTTTGAAGAATACTGCCAGTGACTCAGCTGTATGTATAAAGAAAATTAATTTCACAACGTAGATGCGTAAACAGAAATAATTCTCGACACATTAAAGAATTAACAAAATAATATTGAAAGGGTATTTTTTAGGTTATCTTCAGAATTCTCAAATTGAATTCATCACCATGTTGTTCGACATAAACTCCTTTTAAGTCTTTAAAACGTGTTAGTTTAAAATACATCCAGGCATTCTCAAACGTAGTCTTAGCTGCAAGGCTAAGCATTTAAAGACGATGACACAGACGAAGGACACAAACGTCTTATTTTGTCAATTCAATACATGATGAACTCTCTAGGACGTTTGATGTATCAGTAAAGTTGCCATACAATATTTGAATTCCCACTAAAAAGGTCAATATAAAAGGGGAAGAAATTGCCTTTTATCTTATAAAGTTGGATAAATTTCACTTGGTTTGTGTACTTATTGTTTTTTGTGCAAACTTTGAAAGACTAACAATATTGTTTGCGTGGTTAAAAAAGAATTGGCAACCACCATTATGCTGACATTCTGTTGAGATCATTACAGCCTAACTGCTGCAGGACCCAAGTTATTTGTAAAGTAATAGGTAGTATTTTCCTGCAGATTATTTACACTTTGTGACACCACTCGGGGTGGTGTACTGTTAATCAGATATTAATAATTAACACGGCAAAATTTATTAACTTTATCCTTTCGCTTTTTGCACTTGTATCATATGAAGTTTATTCGTTCTGTTGATTATTAAATTAGTCATTTAAATGATAAAAGGTGACCATTAAAATTAAACCAAGTGGACTCTAATAAATTTTTATCCTTAAAATCTACGAACGTTTGTTAGTGTTAGTAAGGGCTTAAAATTTCTACAATTATATTGTTTGTTCACATGCAATTATGCGCTAAGATTTAAGTACGCAAACGAAAAACAGGTATTCAATACACCTTTCATTAAATTACATTACTTTTCAGTCGTAATGTCAAATTGTATTTCGACACATGATGGCGCTGTATACCGTGAGATTGGGTTAATGACACATTATTAATACTCCGCCGAACCCATAACAGGACCATAGACTGTTTCACATTGCTAACATCAGTAGGCATCGGGTATTTGTCTTTCACTTGCAAACATTTTATTAAATTTAAAAAGACTCCATCGAATTCTCTTTGAATCTTCAGTAAAAGGAAGAGATGGTTGTACCGGACAGTGCTCGCGCTGCCTGGATGAAGGCTCTGCTGCTGCTCTGTTTATGGGATTTGTGTTACGGACAGATTTCGTACTCTGTTTCAGAGGAGGCCAAGAAGGGAACCGTTGTTGGAAATCTAGCGAAGGATCTTAATCTTAATGTACAGGAACTGGAGTCACGCATGTTTCAGCTTGTGACCGGATCTAACAGCAAGTATTTCGAGGTAAATCGGAAAAGCGGGCTTTTATTAGTTAATGACAGAATAGACCGAGAGGAGCTGTGTGAAAGCAAACAGAAATGCGTATTGAATGTTGAAGCGATTATCCACAGTCCTCACAAGCTCTACCGTGTCGAAATTAATATACTAGACATTAATGATAACTCTCCAGTGTTTTCTGATCAAATATTAGTTTTAGATATAATTGAAAATATGCTCCTGGGCGATCGGTTTCCCTTAACCACAGCGAGTGACAAGGACATCGGTAGTAATTCAGTAAAATCTTATAAATTAAATTCAAATGAATATTTCTCTTTAGACATGCAGAGTGATTCAGTTGAGCTCGTGCTTCAGAAATCTCTGGATAGAGAGAGAGAATCAATGATCAAGATCAAACTGACTGCTGTAGATGGCGGGACTCCTCCCAGATCCGGAACAATGCAGATTGTTATAAATGTACTGGATATAAATGACAATAGTCCAGTGTTCACTAAATCTTTGTACAAAGTCAAGGTCCATGAGAATGCACGGGTGGGTAATAAAATCCTCACAGTTTCCGCTACAGATGCAGACGAGGGAAATAACGGTGAAGTGTCATACTCATTTGTAAGTGATTCTCGAAACTCTGCGTTAGACTGTTTCTCAATTGACTCTGTTTCTGGTGTTATTATTGTCAAAGATAAGATTGATTACGAAGAAAATCCAGCAATTGAATTGGGAGTTCAGGCTCAGGACAAAGGACAGTCTCCAAGAAAGTCTCGATGTAAAGTGTTAATTGAAGTAGTGGATGTGAATGACAATGCACCAGAGATATCAGTGACTCTGCTCATGAGCTCCGTAAGCGAGGACATCAAACCTGGCACAGATGTTGCATTAATCACTGTATCAGATAAAGACAGTGGAAACAATGGCAAAGTAGATTGTAAAATCTTAGCACCGAGTCCTTTTAACTTACAGCTATCATATAAAAACTCTTATAGTATAGTTGTGAATGAACCTCTGGACAGAGAGCAGGTCTCACAATATAATATTACAGTTCTAGCTAATGATGAAGGAACTCCTTCCCTCTCGAGCAGTCACGTTATAACAGTTCATGTCTCTGATGTGAATGATAACGCGCCTTTATTTCCTGCAGCGGTGATAAACATTAGCGTGAAAGAGAATAGTCCAGTTGGAGGCCTGTTGGCATCACTAACGGCACGTGACTTAGACATCGGTGATAATGCACTTGTTTCATATTCATTTATTGATACAGAGAGCAGCAGAGTGTCAAATCTGATGAACATTAACTCACACACCGGTGAACTGTACAGTCTGAAGTATTTCGATTACGAAGAAACAAAACGACTTCAGTTCAAAGTTCAAGCCTCTGACTCTGGTGTTCCACCACTAAGTAGTAACGTGACTGTTAATGTTTTTGTCCTGGATGTGAATGACAACAGTCCAGTTTTTCTTCCTCCATATTCTGAGCCTGGATCAGTAAACACTGAGAACATTCCCTACTCTGCTGAAGCGGGCTATTTTGTGGCTAAAGTCAGAGCTGTAGATGCTGATTCAGGTTATAATGCTCTATTATCTTATCATATAACTGAATCAAAGGGAACGAACCTCTTTCGAATCGGAACCAGTACAGGAGAAATAAGGACTAAAAGACGAATGAGTGACAATGACTTAAAAACTCACCCTCTTATCATTACTGTCTCGGATAATGGAGAACCTTCACTGTCCACAACTATGAGTATTGATGTTGTGGTTGTGGAAAATCTGGACAACCTTCAGACTTCACTAAGACAAGTGCCAGTAAAGGAGGATAATTTTTCTAATTTGAATCTTTATCTTCTCATCGCTATCATCTCAGTGTCAGTGATCTTTTTACTGAGCCTCATCACTTTAATAGCAGCTAAATGCTACGGGACAGACAGTGGTTTCAGCAGGTCGAGCGTTCCAGTGGTCACTACACACCCTGATGGAAGCTGGTCTTACTCTAAATCTGCTCAGCAGTATGATGTGTGTTTTAGCTCAGACACACTGAAGAGTGACGTAGTGGTTTTTCCCTCGCCGTTTCCTCCTCCAGACGCAGAGCTGATCAGCATTAATGAAGGAGACACTTTTACTCGAACTCAGACTCTTCCCAGCACAGGGAAGGTAAGGCAATGCTTAATTTAGGCTTTTTTTTTGTAATTTCGTGTTCATACTTGTGTCATTAAAATACTTGTAGTCTCGAAATATGCAAACTTTACCAACTCCACGTCTACCTCATCCGATTCTCATCTTGTAGTTTCCTACTATGCAAGTTGACACATTTAAAATATTCCATAGCTCTTAAATCCGTTTTTTAGTTCACTTTGGTAGCTCTTGCATCATACTTTTTTGATCACACACTGTTTGTATACGGGGGATATCAGCCCGACAATGTTCTTCTTCTTTTCGCCAATATAAAACCAGTTTTCAAGATGCCTTTCTTGTTTAAATCGGGTGTTTGATTCAGCATCACGTGATTGGACAAAGACACGTTTTACGTCTACAAACGGTATAATATTTTGCCCCGATGTTACTGAGAATAATCTTCTCTGGTTAGATATAGTAGCCTATTTCTAGGTCCATGCTAAGTGACAAAAGATATTATTCAAAAAGTATGAGGAAATATATAAAAAAATGAACCTTACTACAATAGTGCATTTGGACTTACATTTTACTTAAGAAATTCTAGTGCTCACTAACCCTTAAACTTACAAGAGAAAATATAACAGTTACATGCATATTTTTAATATGCTAAATGTTTTCTTTCCTATGGAAAAGTCAAAAGTGATGATTACCATCAAATGATGCTCATGATGAACTTCTTTGTTTAAAAGGATATTTATAAAATACATAATCTACAGTTAATGAATTTTAAAATGTCAAAACGTTTCTCATCCAATAGTAGTTCATAAAAGAAGTTAAATTACAGTAACGGCAGGTCAAATTATATTGAAAATGTTGTAAGGACTGGATAACAATAAATGTTTTATTAAACTTTTGGGAGACCAGAAGGTTTTATCTCTATAACCGAAAGTTAAAAACTCCCTTTTATTGCTGGTTAAATTTACAGTTTTAAAACGATTAGTCATCTTTACACGCAGTATTTCGGTTATTGGACTGAATTTAGGTTAAATCAGTTTTGAGACGCAATGTAGGTGCGAATTTCCACACAAGATGTCGCTATAGACCGTAAGATGGAGTTATTGACAAATTATTAATACACCGCCTAACGCAGAACAAGAGGACAGAGCATCACACACATAGGACATTATCAGTCCTCGTATATTTCTATCTTTCCTGTGGACATCGAATTAAATAGAAGCACTCCGCTGACTTTGTTTCTGAATCTAAAATAAAACGAAGAGATGGTTGTACCGGACACTGCTCGCGCTGCCTGGATGAAGGCTCTGCTGCTGCTCTGTTTATGGGATTTGTGTTTCGCTCAGATTTCGTACTCTGTTTCAGAGGAGGCCAAGAAGGGAACCGTTGTTGGAAATCTAGCGAAGGATCTTAATCTTAATGTACAGGAACTTGAGTCGCGCATGTTTCAGCTTGTGACTGGATCTAACACCAAGTATTTCGAGGTAAATCGGAAAAGCGGGCTTTTATTAGTTAATGACAGAATAGACCGAGAGGAGCTGTGTGAAAGCAAACAGAAATGCGTTTTGAATGTTGAAGCGATGATCCACAATCCTCACAAGCTCTACCGTGTCGAAATTAATATACTAGACATTAATGATAACTCTCCAGTGTTTCCACGTCAATCAGTTGATTTGGATATTAGTGAAAATGTTCTTCCGGGAGATCGGTTTCCTCTAACGATGGCGCGTGACATGGACATCGGTGTTAATTCACTGAAAACGTACAAAATAAACACGAATGAGTATTTTTCACTGGACATACAGAGTGATTCAGTAGAGCTCGTGCTTCAGAAACCTTTAGACAGGGAGAGAGAATCAATGATCAAACTCGTGCTGACTGCTATAGACGGCGGGACTCCTCCCAGATCCGGAACAATGCAGATAGTTATAAATGTGCAAGATATAAATGACAACAACCCAGTGTTCATTAAATCTCTGTATAAAGTCAAAGTCAATGAGAACACATCTGTAGGAACAAAAATCCTTACAGTTTCCGCATCAGATGCAGACGAGGGAGCCAACAGTGAAGTGTCCTACTCTATTGTGTCTGAAGAGGAAATCTCAGCATTAAACTTATTCTCCATCAATTATCTTTCCGGAGACATTACTGTTAAAGCTACTATTGACTATGAGAAATATTCTGCGGTTGAACTCAGAATTCAGGCTCAGGATAAAGGACAACCTTCAAGAAGGTCCAGATGTAAAGTGTTAATTGAAGTAGTGGATGTGAATGACAATGCACCAGAGATATCAGTGACTCTGCTCATGAGCTCTGTAAACGAGGACATCAAACCTGGCACAGATGTTGCATTAATCACTGTATCAGATAAAGACAGTGGAATAAATGGCAAAGTAGATTGTAAAATTTTGGCACCGAGTCCTTTTAAATTACAGTTATCATATAAAAACTCTTACGCTCTTGTTGTGAATGAAGCTTTAGACAGAGAGCAGGTCTCACAATATAATGCTACAATTCTAGCTAATGATGAAGGAACTCCTTCCCTCTCGAGCAGTAGTGTTATAACAGTTCATATCTCTGATGTAAATGATAACGCACCTTTATTTCCTGCAGCGGTGATAAACATTAGGTTGAAAGAGAATAGTCCAGTTGGAGGTCTGTTAGCATCTCTAACGGCACAAGACTTAGACATCGGGGAGAATGCACTTGTTTCATATTCATTTATTGATACAGAGAGCAGCAGAGTGTCAAATATGATGAACATTAACTCACACACTGGTGAACTGTACAGTCAGAAGACATTTGATTACGAAGAAACAAAACGATTTCAGTTTAAAGTTCAGGCATCTGACTCTGGTGTCCCTCCACTAAATAGTAACGTGACCGTAAACATTTTTATCCTGGATGAGAATGACAACAGTCCAATTTTTCTTCCTCCTTACTCTGAACTTGGATCAGTAAACACTGAGAACATTCCCTACTCTGCTGAAGCGGGCTATTTTGTAGCTAAAGTCAGAGCTGTAGACGCTGATTCAGGTTATAATGCTCTATTATCTTATCACATAACCGAACCAAAGGGAACGAATCTCTTCCGAATCGGAACCAGTACAGGAGAAATAAGGACTAAAAGACGAATGAGTGACAATGACTTAAAAACTCACCCTCTTATCATCACTGTCTCTGATAATGGAGAACCTTCACTGTCAACAACAATGAGTATTGAAGTTGTTGTTGTGGAAAATCTGGACAACCTGCAGCCTTCACTAAGACAAGTGCCAGTAAAGGAGGATAATTTTTCTGATCTGAATCTCTATCTGCTCATCGCTATTGTCTCAGTGTCAGTGATCTTTTTACTGAGCCTCATCGCTTTAATAGCAGCTAAATGCTACGGATCAGACGGTGGTTTCAGCAGGTCCAGCGTTCCAGTGGTCACTACACACCCTGATGGAAGCTGGTCTTACTCTAAATCCACTCAGCAGTATGATGTGTGTTTTAGCTCAGACACACTAAAGAGTGACGTAGTGGTTTTTCCCTCGCCGTTTCCACCTGCAGACGCAGAGCTGATCAGCATTAATGAAGGAGACACTTTTACTCGAACTCAGACTCTTCCCACCACTGGGAAGGTAAGACCATACTTTAATTAGTCTGTTTTAAATTAGTGAGCATTTTCAATTTCTTCGTGTCCGTGTTGTGTGTCATCAAATCTTATTTGGCTTTAAATTACACATGTTTCCAGTTGCAGATCTAGTTGAACTGAATTTTTTCTTCTTTTACACATTACTTCTCTGAGGAACTTGAGGTAGTTTATCAGGTCCTTGTGGATCCTTTTTTCGTCCTGGTCTGAAACTATGTTGGATGTTTCAAAACACTGTTTCTCTTCCATCTGACGTTCCACAAGGATCTTTAGCTTATCTTGAATACTTTGAAACCTATTATTGTGACTTCTTTAACTACCACTATATTACAACCACTAATCCAAAAGGATAACACATAAGCAAATATAATTCACAAACACTTTTTCAGTGATTTGTTTCTTTTTATTACTTAAAAAATTTACATATACAAAAAAACCAATGTCATATTAATAATAAATTGTGTTTTATGCCCATTTGTGAGACTCAGTACCATAAAACCCCATCAAACCACACATGCGATTGGCTCATTTTATTTAAAAAAAAATTCTCAATATTGCCACAAAACAAACAGTAACAGGGAGCTAGTTGGACCTTTAGAAGTGACTTTTTATAAAGGGCAGTAAAAATGTGGGGAGCTCAATGTATCTCTTTTGAATTCTTACCAACGTCTGTAAGAATAGTAATGTGTCGTTTATGGGTTTGGCATACTTAAGATTGAAAAGGAAGTGCTGTATATCTTCAAGATAATGCTTATTGCTTTTGTTATGACAACCTCAAAGAGTTTTATATGCAGAACAAGCACAGGAAAGTGCCTTAGTGTAGTGTGGAGTACAGGGGATTATATAAAAAGGTAGTTTTGCTCTCTAAAGAGTGTTCTGTTAGTTTGTGTTGAATACTACTTGTACATCAAAGTATTAAACAAAATGTAGGCAAGTTCCGTGCCACTGACTGATTCCCAAAACAAATTCACAGAATAAATGTGATAATTTATGGAATTTCATGCCAAACATTGACCTCACTTATGTTACAGATTTCCACATCACGTTTGTATGACTCTCCTGCATGAGATGGAAGTGCCAGAACTCCCCCAGTCATCTTTTCCATAAATTCTGAAAAAAAAAAAATCAACACAGAGATCTTAGAAGACAGATCAACTTTGAAATTGCATTTCTATTTCTATTTTATGCTTGTTGGTACACATGATGAAATTGTAATGAAAAACAGTGCAGGGTCCTGAATCAGAATTAACTTTTCCTTCCATAAATACATCTCTCTCTCTCTCTCTCTCTCTCTCTCTCTCTCTCTCTCTGTCTCTCAGTTCTCTTCATTTTATGTTATGTCTTCTACTTCCTATTATTTTTCTTTCTTTCTGCATGCTCCTCTCATTGTTTGTCAATTGTGTGGCAATTTTGGCAGAAGTCATCCTCTGCCTAATATAAGAAATGCAAAACAAAGTTACACAAGCCTTGGGAAAAATAGGGAGGCTTCAACTTTTTTCATGTTGAAGGTAAAATTGGGTGTCCACTTTGTTAAAGATAAGTTTTCACACTTTTTTGCCATCTTTAAATTAATTGTGGAATTTTGTAATGTACGAGACAATGACTTAAATGAACATATCATGTATATGATAGTGCTTTCAAATTGCGCATTTATTCACTCAGCATGTTATAAGATGAACAGGTAAATAAATTATGCTTGGTAGAGTAATTAATTGTACCTTCAATTATTGAAAAGTTGTATTGTTCCTTAGCGACATGTTTATTTATGTAAACGGATTCCTGAAGCACTTTAAATATATATTTTTTTAAGTTCTTTTGGTATCTTTGGATATTTGAGTCACTTTTAGGTTTCACAGTGAAAAGTCAGTTGTCTGGTTCATTATGGCACTTCTTAGCTACGTGTTTATTTTGGCCACACAAGATTTATTTAAGAAATCATTTAACGTGATATGTTAAAATGAAATTTTCATTTAGCTGTTTATTTTTAAATTAATATAGGCAGATAAAGAACGAAATTTGGGTTTTGTCCATTTTTGGAGAAATTGAATTCAGCACAACAATTCTGGACAGCGACACTTTTCACGTCAGTAAATAGTATATAGGGGAATGCCTGTTGCTGAGCAAACCTGTTGCCGAACAAAGATGAACAATTTTTTGTTCCTCTTTTTCACCATTAATGTCATGTACCCTTATTTTCAATGTTGGCAGGCAGATTGGACTTCTGGCATATTTAGCATGCCCCGAATTTATTAAGAAGAAAATGACAGGGCTGGACTATTTACAGTAAGTGCAAGCAGTCTGCGAGTACAGAGAATGTTTTATTAGCCTATTTGAATAAATAATAAGAAAAAGAAGAAGTAGAAGAAAAAAATGTAAAATTATATAAAAGTATACTGTATAATGCTAACGGTAATATTTGTGATTGTCCAATAAATTATATTTTAAAAAGTAGTTTATTTTTAGGTCACGTAATAAACGTCGTTCGAACTAGTTTTGAACGTAAAGCAGACGCCTTTGGGAGGT